>NC_050181.1:26659923-26684923 GCF_008315115.2 Sander lucioperca
CAAATTTCAAAAAGTTTCTATACCAGAAATTTGGGTTTTCTTACAACCAAATTGTCAAAAAGAAATAACGTGGATGGTTCCATACAATGCTCGTCACAAGTGAAATAATAATTGTGTTAACTAGTTTTCTTGTTGTTGTAATAAACAAGTGTCTTTTAAAATAACGACGGCCAATAATTTGATTCCCCCTCAAATAAATATGATCTAAACCAAACTGAAGCCCTAATCTTGTTAAAGCATCATTTCTGTGAACGTGTTAACTGGCCGCGACATGTAACCATCTAACATCTAACGTATCAACAATCCACGCAACTAACTTTATGCACTCAGAGCTAAATCTGTGAGGCGTGCGTGGGTGCGTTTGGACATGATCTTGGTAAGAAATTTGATAGCATTGTAGTAAATATTTTTGGTGCATCAAAAAGCGTGCTGGTTAAGATGCCAGCAGACAGACTAATCCAGCACAAATTACTGCATAAAAAGTTACCAAAATGAAATAGAAAATGAGGGAAAAACTGCAAAAAGGTCAAATTTTTATAAAAAAAGAACCCCCCTTCCACTAGGCTGGCTCCGGGCCTGAACAGTGGTGTGAAACGTATGACCTCATGCTGTGTAAGTTGAGACAACGGTACCCAGGTGTCAACTTTGTGCCTTGTGATAAGACAACATAGACCTTTTTCACGGCCAGTGGTGGAATGTAACGAAGTACAAATACTTTGTTACTGTACTTAAGTACATTTTTCACGTATCTGTACTTTACTTAAGTACAGTCAATAGTGCATACTGTTGACTTTTACTTTGTTACATTTTGCAGCAATTATCTATACTTTCTTCTCCACTACATTTCTACAACGTTCCGTTACATTGTCGTTACATTTTCTGATCAGTTTTTCCCAGGGCTTAATTTGAGCCAGAACACGCCGGAACATGTTCGGCACCTCCGACGTTGGATCTGGAACCTTTTTTATTGGATCCGGCTCCTCCTGAGTCACTATGAAAAATTAATCGCCTAAATGAAAAAAATAAGTTACTGTTTGTGTAGTGTTCAATGTTGTTATCTGTCTTGTTAGTCTTTATTCCCCATTGGAGTTCCACAAAAATCTTGTGTTTGCATTTTCGATGCGTTTTGAGGTGAATTTTCAGGGTAAGATGGAGGGGGGAGAGGGACGGAGGGAGGGGAGACAGAGGGGGGAGAGGGACGGAGGGAGGGTAGACAGAGGGGGGAGAGGGACGGAGGGAGGGGGAGATAGAGGGGGAGAGGGACGGAGGGAGGGGGAGATAGAGGGGGAGAGGGACGGAGGGAGGGGAGACAGAGGGGGGAGAGGGACGGAGGGAGGGTAGACAGAGGGGGGAGAGGGACGGAGGGAGGGGGAGATAGAGGGGGAGAGGGACGGAGGGAGGGGAGACAGAGGGGGGAGAGGGACGGAGGGAGGGTAGACAGAGGGGGGAGAGGGACGGAGGGAGGGGGAGATAGAGGGGGAGAGGGACGGAGGGAGGGGGAGATAGAGGGAGACAGGGACGGAGGGAGGGGGAGATAGAGGGAGACAGGGACGGAGGGAGGGGGAGATAGAGGGAGACAGGGACAGAGGGAGGGGGAGATAGAGGGAGACAGGGACGGAGGGAGGGGGAGATAGAGGGAGAGAGGGACGGAGGGAGGGGGAGATAGAGGGGGGAGAGGGACGGAGGGAGGGGGAGATAGAGGGGGGAGAGGGACGGAGGGAGGGGGAGATAGAGGGAGACAGGGACGGAGGGAGGGGGAGATAGAGGGAGACAGGGACGGAGGGAGGGGGAGATAGAGGGAGACAGGGACAGAGGGAGGGGGAGATAGAGGGAGACAGGGACGGAGGGAGGGGGAGATAGAGGGAGAGAGGGACGGAGGGAGGGGGAGATAGAGGGGGGAGAGGGACGGAAGGAGGGGGAGATAGAGGGGGAGAGGGACGGAGGGAGGGGAGACAGAGGGGGGAGAGGGACGGAGGGAGAGAGGGACGGAGGGAGGGGGAGATAGAGGGGGGAGAGAGATGGAGGCAGGGGGAGATAGAGGGGGAGAGGGACGGAGGGAGGGGAGACAGAGGGGGAGACGGACGGAGGGAGGGGAGACAGAGGGCGGAGAGGGACGGAAGGAGGGGGAGACAGAGGGGGGAGAGGGACGGAGGGAGGGGAGACAGAGGGGGGAGAGGGACGGAGGGAGGGGAGACAGAGGGGGAGACGGACGGAGGGATGGGAGACAGAGGGGGGAGAGGGACGTAGGGAGGGGAGACAGAGGGGGGAGAGGGACGGAGGGAGGGGAGACAGAGGGGGGAGAGGGACGGAGGGAAGGGAGACAGAGGGGGGAGAGGGACGGAGGGAGGGGAGATAGAGGGGGGAGAGGGACGGGGGAAGGGGAGACAGAGGGGGGAGAGGGACGAAGGGAGGGGAGACAGAGGGGGAGAGGGACGAAGGGAGGGGGAGATAGAGGGAGAGAGGGACGGAGGGAGGGGGAGATAGAGGGAGAGAGGGACGGAGGGAGGGGAGACAGAGGGGGGAGAGGGACGGAGGGAGGGGAGACAGAGGGGGGAGAGGGACGGAGGGAGGGGAGACAGAGGGGGGAGACAGGGGGGAGAGGGACGGAGGGAGGGGAGATAGAGGGGGAGAGGGACGGGGGAAGGGGAGACAGAGGGGGGAGAGGGACGAAGGGAGGGGAGACAGAGGGGGAGAGGGACGAAGGGAGGGGGAGATAGAGGGAGAGAGGGACGGAGGGAGGGGGAGATAGAGGGGGGAGAGGGACGGAGGGAGGGGAGACAGAGGGGGGAGAGGGACGGAGGGAGGGGAGACAGAGGGGGGAGACAGAGGGGGGAGAGGGACGGAGGGAGGGGAGACAGAGGGGGGAGACAGAGGGGGGAGAGGGACGGAGGGGATCGGCACTTCAACAGCGCCGCGCTGCACTTCAAGTGACACAAACGCTTGTGCTGGTTGAGATTGCTGTTAGCCTCGTTTAACTCAGGGGAAAAATGTCAAAAAGACAAGAAAGTTTACTTAACTTTTTCAAATACGCTGGCCAGTCGGATCCCAAACAAGCAAAAATCGTTTCTGCAGATCAAGAATGTGGAGACCACGGTGGGGTTTTTTGGTTAATTTAATATGGATAATTGCTGCTTGTGAAAACGATTGTTGCAATGTATTTTTTTTTTTACATTTCGTACCCATGCAGTGCACGTTCTGAAATAAAAATAAACATTGCCCTGATGTACACACAGCGAAGCTACGTAGCCAGTGCGTTTCAGAGTGTCCGCTCCGGGACCTCCCACTTTACAAATTAAGCACTGGTTTTTCAATGGCATGTATTGGCCAGGCGCGTACCGCTCCCGGTACTACCGCTGCTCCTGGTACCGCTGCTGCTCTCGATACTCTGCTTGGTCATATGTGAAGCATCCGTTCACATATCTATCTTAAAAACACTCCCGGTCCTCCTCAGCTGTGAAGCCACATTGTTGTCCAAGCCCGTGTGTTCTTGTAAAGACAACTCTGCCCGGTGCGTTCCATACTAAACGCTGGGTGGTGCTTTTTGCGTCGGTATCTGACGCTGAGAGCCACTGCCCAAGCGTCCGTATTTTACGCATTGGGAGTGAGAAGGGGTTGGATAAGACTGCCACTCATCCTGCCAAGGGTCATACAGAAACTAAACACATAACGCATTTTGTCTGTGCTGAGATATTCGGGTTGAGTATCTGTGTTTACAGCCCTCGCAATATCTTTATTTACATTGAAGGTTCAGCTAAACGGTACGCCTGCAGCAAGAGGTTAAATACTCCTTCAGGAAGACAGGAACTTCAGAGAGTTGGGACGGCACGACACATCGATAACACATCAGGCCCTATCTTGCACCCGACGCAGTGCAAAGCCCGACGCAAGTGTCAGTTTCCCATCCAGCGCCCACGTCGTTTAGATAGCAAATGCACCTGCGCGATGGGCAAATTAGTAAAATGCTCCTAGGCTCGTGCACAGCGCACACACACTATGCTTGTTACACACACAGGGACGCACAGCAGCACACACACATGCAGAAGATTACAAATAACAATATTACGGTGCAAATCCTCCATCATAATAGCAATGCTCCAAGGTCCAAACGCGCCTGGCTTTTAAAGGGAATGGGAGATGATCTCTGATTGATTTATTGCATGTTACGCCCAAAACACACTTGTGAAAGTACGTCAAATTAGCAAAAGTGGATTTGGACACGCCCTAAACGCACCTGTGCTTAGATCGTTAAAATAGGGCCCATCATGGTTAAACTGTACTGCCTGCCTAAATTCTTTCCTCAGTTGAATGTTCATTAAATGCTTCTGTGTAATTCATCAAGGTCTCCCGAACCTTCTTCACGTAAGTGAAATGAGCTCTGCTGCTCCTGAGTTTTTCCTTAACAAACATTTTTGTTCATGCAAATGTGGATTTTTAGACACTCAAATGCGTGTTTTCAGATTAAAGATAACAAGCGAATCATCCTGTTTTCACCTGATCTGATTGAGGTTGTTTGCACTTTTGATGAGAGCGTGCCCTCTCTACATAACGAGGAAGCTTTTCCATAAATTGTCAGCGTTTCAGAGTCGAGGGCTCTTCAGCGTTGAACTTAAAGCACTCTTCATTTTCTTCACATTCCCGCTCGCCCCTGTTACGGCGTCAACCACTTAATGAATTGAGTCAGAGCTCATTACAGTTAAGATCTGGCACACAGAGTTCGTGCCGCCTGAGGTAATGAATTCTACTTTTTCTTTTTATACTTAACTTAATTATGCTCCAGTTGCTCTTTAAAGGAAACCTGGACTGGACACTGGAGCTGCCCTGCCACAGAATCCAATGACTGCATCTTGTGTTGGCTGCTTTCAGAATATTATTTGAGTTTTTAAAGTGTTCTTTCTTAAACTGTCCTCACGGCTAAAAGCCCCAATAACAATTTTCTCAATCAGCGTTTTTACTGTAAGCGATATTTTCCTGATAAAGCACACAACTTTCTGCCAAAGTTGCAAACAATCGTGTTTATCGACCCAATCAAAATGCTTGTTTCCAATAACTTCTGGGTAGAAACCTCCAGCGTCCCCACTGGTCACGTTTTCAATTCTGTTCAATCTTTACAAACCCAGAAACACCAACCATCTCGACATCTTGAACAGCAACGAATTCTCAATTTTGAAACACTAAAACCAGTGGTGTAGTCCACGTGATACGCAGGTATACATAGTATACCCACTAAGAAAGCTCCAGGATTTCCATATACCCACTAACAACAACATACTTTCCATTATAATTATGGTATATTTTGAATTGTGATCTGTGTTTTTCTTCTTCACATAGGCTAAATAAAGGTATTTCCACCGTAGATTGGTGCAAAGTGTATCAAAATGCAGGAAATTAAGTCTTTGACGCTCAAAATCTTCCTGCTGGAGGACACCCAGACCCCCCCACTATGATATGCCCCCCCCTGGCCCATCCTGGCCCAAATATATAGGCCCATACATATACAGTACAGTATACCCACTACAATACATTAGACTACACCACTGACTAAAACCCACAAATGCATTTATACCATTAAACGTTTGACAAAATTGCTGCGACTGACCGATCGATTGAGTGACAAATTAAAAAATACTTCTTAAAGTTGTTGAAAGAATTTGAATGCCTCCATTGTCAATTATAACTCTCTACGGTTCATAAACCCAGAAACATAAACCATCTCCATTTTTCATCTCCATCCAACTATTTTTGTTATCACTTATTCTTTAAAAAGTAGATTCATTCGGAGTAGTGTAATGTCTTTTTTTTCTTTGTTTTTGATTAATTTTGTCAATGTGATGTTGTAAATCGTATTGTCCCAAAAATAGACTGCAGGACCCCAGGAAGAAAATCTTCTAGCTCATGCTGAAGCTAATGGGGATCCAAATAAAACAAACCAACAAACAAATCTTGACATCTTGAACACTTTGATCCGAACCTGTGCTTACCTGGTAGATGACGACGCGGAACTTGTTGCGGGTGAGCAGCTCGTCCTGCGTGGTTTCCACCTTCTTGACGCGAACGTTTTGTTTCTCGACGCGCGCCCGGACCTCCTTGACGTTGGCGCTGACCTTGCGAGTCTTCTGCAGGAGCTTCTCCACCGTGCCGCTGGTGTCCGTGTGGTCCTTGGCCAGCTTCATGACGTCGCCCTGGATGGTCTTGATGTTGGTCTCCAGGTCCAGCTGACGCTCCTCCATGCGCTGCTGGCAGGACTGCACATTGTCGATGATGCCGGCCACGCGCTCCAGCAGAGACAGGATGGTCAGGGCGCTGATGGGGTTCCCGGACTCGTCCTCTACGCCGATGATCTCCAGCTTCTCCTGGACGCCCGCCGTACGATACTTGTGCTGATCCATTGCAGGGTTTCGATGCTTAGGAGAGCTTTCTCTTTGAATTTGCTTGAAACTTGCTTAAAAAGTTTTTAAGTGTGTTTCAGTTTGGGGAAAGGGGACCAGGACCAGTTGACTTGCCAGCAAGGAGACCGGAAAGTGGCAACACCCAACCGCTGTGACCAAACTCAGGTCTGGGGAGGGGAGAGAGGAGAAACTCCACCTACCCCCTTTTAAAAAGGCTTCAGGATCCAAAGGGAATCCGAATTCAGCCCTCATCGGGATGTAGGCCAGGCGTAAACTCAGAGGGGAGCGGCAATGCTCACACAAACCCCCCCTGACTAAAAATAAAAAATCTTTGTAAGGCGACACTCTGACATTTTGGGAAGTGGCAAAGCAGAGGGTGATGGAAACCCCCCAACCAAGTCCTGCTCTGCTTTGTTACAGCCAAACACTGAATCATAATTTTCCGTTATTTGCGCGTGGGTTTTTTAGGCTAGCAGCTGTGCAACATATTCATCAACAGCAGCTTAGGAGTCATTCTGCAGCACTGCAGAGACAAATGTGAAGATGCCACAGTTGTCTGGTGTGATTACACAGTGCTGGAATGTTTTTTAGGGGGATTAAACATCGCAGTGCTGCCCTTTTTACTTTCCCCTGGGCAGAAGAGTCCAAACATTGACTGCGATCTTAAGCTCTGACGACTGACAGAGCTTCAGAGCGCGGAGGAGTGTCAAAGTGACTAACACCCACTGATCTGAACAGCCACTGCACAGAAAGATTGAGCATGATGTGTGCTAAGTTCAGTAGACTATTAAAAAGGCAGTCAAAAGCTAAAATAGCATGAAAAAAGCAATGAAATGTAATAGGGAAAAAAATCACACCCATCCCCTCAAATAATCTTCGAGTCAACCGTAATCACACATGCACACACGATCCTGAAAGATCCTTCACACATTCTCTTCAAAGAATACGAACTCCTCCCATCTGGCAGATGCTATAGAGCCAGTAGATGCAAAAGCAACTGCCTTAAGCTCTCATTTGTCCCCAGATCAATAGCACTACTGAACAAACAACCAGTCCAGTCCTCATCACTATAATAATGTGCTGGCCTTAACCAATGTAACCTGTGTATGTTTAATCACTATGTCCAATTCCTATATTCACACTTTGCATTCATTTATCATGCGTAACTAACTTATTATGGGGCACATGCAATGCTTTACTATATCAGGGCCTGTGCAATATCCTCTCAACTAGTGGATGATCTTATTTATTTTTTGCTTGTCCTAAAGCACATTGTTGTCTTGTTATATATTGTTATGCACTTACTGTCTGTTGATGTCTGGTGCTTGTGTTTGTCTGCAGCTGTTGTCAGCGCTTCTCTTTGCCCAAGACAAATTTCCTTATCTTATCTTATTGATGGGTAAATTCATTTTTGTTTTTAACCTGGACCTTATTTTCCCTTGTGTTTGTGTCTACGTGATTGATGGGAACAACAATCTTCAGAATTGGTCCAGTATTAAGCGAGATGAAAGAGCCTGCATTGTCACGTTAATGAGCAATTACGCACCTTTAAATTTAAAGGGAGTCTGGTGGGTTTGGTGATGGGGATTTTGGGGCTGTTTCATGTTAAACAAAAAGGTCTATCTCTGTAGGGATCCTTTCCATAATGTTGTCAGACACTTAGAATAATAATCTGAGTCTGTCAGCGGCCAAAACAGAACTTTTAGTGGACGCTAACTGGCGCTGAACATTAGGGTTGCATTTCAGCCCGGTTCACGGCTGCTGGTTACAGCGTTCACGCTCAATACTGGACAAACTTAAAAAGATTTGTATTCACATTAGTCACTTAGATATCTAAGCATTGGAAAATAGGGTCCAGGTTTAAAAAATACTGCCAATAACCCTTTAATATGCTCTATTCAGTGGAGCGATTCATCGTTGGTCCTGAGCTCACATGAACTAGCTTTGTGATCTTTTAATAACAATGTGTTGAAAAATATTTCTTGTCCATAAATACACACATGAACGGGTTAAAAGTAACACAGGCCTACACTTACAGCCGACCCCTAAACTCTGCAAGGATTAGCTTTTGTGACTTGCTCCCAAGCAGTAATGGGTCAGTCCCAAAGAGCGCTAAAGGGTAAGCATTGAGCACTAAGCGTATTTTCTCCTTGCATTTTCCTTGTAGATCCGTTTTTAGTCGCCTACAAACAGCCAGTAGACAAACTGTACAGATGCAAAAGTCGGATAGAAGATGCGTAAAAAGGCTCTGCAGATTTTAAACAAATTAAACATAAAAAACTCTTAACACATCACCATGACAAGCAGAAAACAGTCCACTAAATTCTGCAGATTTTCAGTCTGTATCACTGCTGAAAAATCAGCAGAAATATTGTGTCTTAATGTGTTCTTTCTTGTAATTTGCGGTCATGCGTCAGTCATGTGTTCATAAACCAAAACATGTTTGTTTTAAGTTAACCAACAAACTAAATTAACCTTCTTAAACTCTTTGTGAGAGCTCTGAGCTTCAGATTCTGTGGAGTCTCCAACGGGAATTGATAGATGCCATTAGGAAAATCCTCATCAGGATTGGGGATCAACATCTGGAATTCCTTACCTACTAAACTCAAACTGGATCCTGACTGGGATCACTTTACTTCAACTGAAACTGTTGAATAGGGAGCAGTCATGTAGTCATGAATGATCCGCTGCATCCTGTTTAATGTTATTTTATTGTTTTAGTCTATGGTCTATCCGTCAGTACACTGCTAATGTGCACTGACCACTAGCCGTAGTGCCCACTTTTGATGGTTAGTATTGTCCCAAAAGGAACACTTACCGGAAATGACGAGCAGGATGAGCGTGACGAATGTGACGAACGCAACACATGTGAACGCGATTTTCCAGCCCGCCAAAAATACAGGCTTTCCTGTATGCAAATGAGGAGTGGCCGGCTCGGGTCACTGCCTCTCAAAATCTGACGAAAATCTTTTAAACTGACCTTTGTCGATCTGAAATGAAGACAGATTCAGCAACTGCACGGCCTATTTCTCGCCTAAAATGTTTTCAGAAACACGTTTCGGTGAACTATCTTCGTAAAATACGAGATTGTATTCTGAACGAGCCGCCATTATGATTGGTTTAAAATTCTCGAGCAGCCAGACCCACCTGAAGTGTTTGTCCAATCAGCTGCTGGTCAAGGGCTCCCTTCATCTTTGTAGTCAAGATGGTGCCCGTTTTAGTGTGAGTAGGGTCCATCGTTCCACACTGAACTTTTTGACTGTTTTTAGGGGTCATCCTGGTACTTTCAGTGCACTGACGTTTTGCGTTATCTACACGATGTTTGAGACACAGCCTGTGTCTGGTATTGTTTCGTCTTTATTTGTTGTTGCGTTCTGAGTTTTGCGTTTTAATGCATGTATTGATTGTTGAGTTTGTGTTCTGTACTGTCTTCTGTCTTCTACGTATGTGTTGAGTTTGAGTTCTGTACTGTCTTCTGTCTTCTACGTATGTGTTGAGTTTGTGTTCTGTACTGTCTTCTGTCTTCTACGTATGTGTTGAGTTTGTGTATTGTACCGTCTTCTACGTATGTGTTGAGTTTGAGTTCTGTACTGTCTTCTATGTATGTGTTGAGTTTTATGTATTTTTAAAGACCAATCTAGCGACGGGCATCGCAAATTAGCTTTGGCTATAAATGCTGTAGCGTGTGGTTCATGGGGTTTATTATATACTTATTATATATATTTATACACTTATCTCTATACAAACAAAATAACATTTAAATGAAATGAATATAAAAACTTCCTGATATTTTCCTGACTGTAAGTGAGGCACTACTTCAGTATCCCAGACGTTTAAATGAATGAATGTTGGATGAGGATTGGTGTTTAGTACAGTGAGGTACTTTGGAGATGACGGATTGCTGAATGTGTTCGACTGATGCCAGCAGCTGCTCCTGTCCCTAAATACCCCCCGCCACCCACCCAGTACCCCCCTCTCCCTACCCCGCCTCTACTCTTTAACTCTATATTTACTGCAGGCGAGCGTGCCTGAGTCCCCTGCCCCTTGTAGAAATGTCCGACACATACGTTGGTTTATTTTCACATGGAGAGTCAGCGACCTCTGCTCCGGTTCTGTCTTTTTTCAGATGAGCAGTTTTTAATAAGACCGGAGAGTCAATAAATGGCTGGAGGCCGTATTTAACCTCATCTGGCCTCGTTTTCAAACCACAAAGTCCCAAAACTTCTCTACATAAGGGTAGATATTTTTTTCTGCGTTTGATAAATGAAAACCGCAAACTGCCAGATGAAAACAAATTCGACATAATATAAAAAATGCTGAATGTTTTTTCTGACCAACACTCCAAAACCTAAAGATATTCAGTTTAAGATTATATAAAACAGAAAAGCAGCAAATCCTCACATTTAAGAAGCTTTAGGCTGAGAATATTTAGATATTCTGCTTGATAAAGGCAATTCCACACGTTGGAATTCATTAATTTTACTGCAAACTTTCTCTGTTTTAAATCCTGGTTTGTCCAGGCGAGTTTTTGAAGAAGTACTCAGATCTTTCACTCAAGTAAAAGTAGTAATACTAAAGTGTAAAAATACTCAAGTTACAAGTAAAGTCCTGCATTCAAAATCTCACTTAAGTAAAAGTGGCAGCATCAAAATATACTTAAAGTATCAAAAGCAAAAGTACTCACTATGCATATTTATGCAGCCTTATGGAGTCCCAAAATATATTTTTTCTTTTTTTTTTTATGCACGCAAGATTTGAAAACACAAATTCAGGATATGAATATAAAACATTTTTTGAGACTTTGGAGCTTTCGTTGCTAGTTGTGGGGCCATTTACTTTATTATTCCTACAAGTACATGATGAGGTACAACTGTAACCTGAGTAGGTCTAAAGGCCTACACACCAACCCGATGGCCGACTGTCGGCAGAAAAGTCAGTCGGCCTGATCAGTCTCCCCGAGGTCCAAAAAGTGCCTCAGAACACACCGAAGAGACGCCGACTTGAGCGTACGTTTTGTGCGTGCGCGAGACGTAATACAAAAAATTAAAACCGGAAATGACGAACGCGTCACGTGGCTTCTCCAGCTGACCGATAATGGCAGCTACGATGGACCTTACTCACATTAAATGGGGCCATCATGACTACAAAGCGGAAGGGAGCCCTTGACCGGCAACTGATTGGACGAACGCGTCACGTGGGTCTGGCTGCTCGAGAATTTCAAACCGACCATAATGGCGGCTCGTTCAGAATACGATCTCGTATTTTACGAAGCGAGTTCACTGAAACGTGTTTCTGAAAACATTTTAAGCGAGAAATAGGCCATGCAGTTGCTGAATCTGTCTTCATTCATTCATTCATTTCATTCGATTAGTTGTCAACTATTAAAATAATAGGCAACTATTTTGATACATTTTCTTTGAAAAGAAAGTCAAACTTCTCTGATGTCAGCTTGTTAAATATGAGTATGTTCTAGTTTATCCTCTCCTCTGTGACAGTAAACTGAATATCTTTGAGTTGTGGACAAAACAAGACATTTGAGGACGTCCTCTTGGGCTTTTTGGGAAACACTGATCCACATTTTTCACCTTTTTCTGACATTTTTCTGACATTTTTCTAGTATTTAGTATGGAATTGGGACACAGTATCTCTGAAGAACAAAAACTATAGAAAAGTAATTTGTATGTGTGAACTGAAGAGTCTCCCGTGACTCATCACACGTGTCACCGTCAATAATCTGTTTTTCTGCAGTGATCTCACACACACACACACACACACACACACACACACACACACTCAGAAGGAGAATCAGTCAAACACAAACCTCACAGGATAAAACGAGACACAAAAATGACAACACACATTTCACTCAAATGACACATCAGCGGTGTACATTAAAAAAAACATTTCCTTTTTTATTTTGGCAGAGACCAAAAATAGCCTCTCAAAGTCTACATGCAGAATATTAACATGTCAAACACATTCTAGTCACATTTAGAGAAGTCACCGCTGCGATTTTCGACGACAAGTAGAAACCTACGACCTGTAGACTAAGACTTTACAGAAATACAACTCCTGTGACAGAAAATAACAATGACAGACATACAGAGAAGACAAACATGCCCTGAACTTGCACAGTCTAAAGCCCAGTTCAGACCAAAGATTCACGACGACACGAAATGGTTTTAGAACGTCGTATAGAAAAGTTTCAGCGGTCTGAACCGGCCTGTCTCAGCTCGACTCAAACCAGCTGATGGTGACGCAGCGACTCAGCTGGTGGAGTCTCCAGAGGCTGGTTTTAGAACGTAAGAGACGTCTCCTGTTTCAACAGCCAATAGAGAAGTCAGCTGGCCGAGTCTCCAGAGGCTGGTTTTAGAACGTAAGAGACGTCTCCTGTTTCCACAGCCAATAGAGAAGTCAGCTGGCCGAGTCTCCAGAGGCTGGTTTTAGAACGTAAGAGACGTCCCCTGTTTCAACAGCCAATAGAGAAGTCAGCTGGTGGAGTCTCCAGAGGCTGGTTTTAGAACGTAAGAGACGTCTCCTGTTTCAACAGCCAATAGAGAAGTCAGCTCGCCGAGTCTCCAGAGGCTGGTTTTAGAACGTAAGAGACGTCTCCTGTTTCAACAGCCAATAGAGAAGTCAGCTGGCCGAGTCTCCAGAGGCTGGTTTTAGAACGTAAGAGACGTCCCCTGTTTCTACAGCCAATAGAGAAGTCAGTTGGTGGAGTCTCCAGAGGCTGGTTTTAGAACGTAAGAGATGTCTCCTGTTTCAACAGCCAATAGAGAAGTCAGCTGGTGGAGTCTCCAGAGGCTGGTTTTAGAACGTAAGAGACGTCTCCTGTTTCAACAGCCAATAGAGAAGTCAGCCGTTCGAGTCTCCAGAGGCTGGTTTTAGAACGTAAGGGACGTCACTGTGGTGGAATTTCCCAAACCACCGTGTCATAGTAAGACCAGACAAAAGGAAAGCTTATGCTGGGTTTCCACAGGCAGCGCTTTTCAACGCACAAAAAGGCATAACTTTACACACAGGTTGTGTTTCAGAGAACTCAGGGAATCGAGGGAACAACACAGAAAAGGCATCGTCATTCATTGGATGTAAAGTTCCTGTGGACATGTTAGGATTGTTTTTGTTCACTTTCTATATAGTATTTGTCTTCGCTGTTTTCACACAACATTAAAACGCTAAGACTTTGAAATGATGGGGAGTTAGTTGCACACCGCTAACATCTGTAGGACTTGTATCTGTTCACATGTTAACACCAGATGGAAACAGGGTTTTTAAGTGATGTTGTTTCCTCTAGGATTATTATAGTTTATTTTTTATTTTTTCTGTAAGGGATCATCTGTGCTTGGAATGTTTCGCTGAGGAGCAAAAATGCAGGAATAAAAACTAACAAAAGAAAGAAAAAATAGACAATTTTTCTCTCACATTCAAAGAAAAGCCTTGGTCAAAGCTATCTCAGCAACCAAGACTCTCTCAAGTTACATAAAAAAAATCATTTAGAGTTGACCTCCATTTGCAGTAGGTCCTTCAAACCCCAAAACAGCCGACACACGTCCGTTACAATCCTCTGAATTCAGGTTTTCGGATGAAGATGCAAAAACATTCCTCCGTGCGTTTAAATCAACACGATTTCCTCGTCAAAAAAGCAAAATTGTTTTTTAGAAGAACGCACTCCAATGTTTCCCACCGTCAATGCAACTGCAAGTGTTTTTTTGTTTTGTTATTTTCTGGTGCGGGTAAAGACAGCCGACTGTTTCCCCCCTCTCCCCCCCCCAAACTTTACACATTTCTTTCTTCAACAGCGACTAAAACCATCAGTGTCCTCCGTTCATCAGTCTGACTTTTTGGATTTCCTTCTCCGTCGGATGAAGGCGCAGAGGCCGTCGGCTTTTCTTTTAAAAAGTTAAAACTACACCACAATACACAGTTTTCACAAGTCATGCGCATATACAGGAACTAGAATTCAGAAAGCAATGCTTGAAATAAAAGTTAAACATAAAAAACCTTTGAGTAAAAACTACTTTAAAGGGGCGCCCGGATAGCTCAGTTGGTAGAGCGGGCGCCCATATATAGAGGTTTACTCCTTGACACAGCGGACCCGGGTTCAACTCCGACCTGTGGCCCTTTGCTGCATGTCATTCCCCCTCTCTCTCCCCTTTCATTTCTTCAGCTGTCCTGTCAATACAGGCCTAAAAATGCCCAAAAAATATTCTGAAAAAAAAAAAAAAATATATATATATATAACTAGTTTAAAGGAAATCATGATTATAATAATAAATTATTAGCTTGTTTGGAACACAGTGACGTCTTTACATAACAAAGAATAAGTGTAAACATATCTATATCACTGGCTGGCCCTGACTCACCTCCTACGTAAAGACAAACTGCATTTGGTGATCAGCTGCACATTATTTGTAAAACAAAAGACCGGCTTAGAAATATTCGTTTTCAATAAATAAGCACATTCCAGAGGGGCAGACGTCACTTTGTTAGCCAGTTTACCAAAGGTAGCGTATTCATAAAGCATTCAACAAAACCTCTAATGAAGCAGTTTAAAGTAATTAACACTGCGGACATGTTAACGATGTAAAGTGACAGTGGGTTTTGACGATTTGGCTCCTTGGACTTGCGGCAAAAAAACTAAACCAAAATTCCATCCAACAACAAAAAAAGGAGGGAAAATAAGGCCCCTTAAATAAATATTCTTATTTTTCTTATCGTTTCCCAGGAGAGAGAAAAAATGTATGCCACACATCTGCCGTTTAAAAAAAAATGGTATTCCCACGCCGTAAGAAAAGACTTTTTAAAAAAAGAACCCAGACCAACACGGCTATACCATCCGGGAGTTAGTGTCCGAGGAAAAGTGTCCGAGGTTTTGTTTTTGCCGGCGACCCCTGTTGTTTTTCGGACATTTCCTAAAAAGAGACAGAGAGAAGAGAGATTTATTAGTTTCCATGATGTAACCTCTTAACAGTGAGACTAAAGACACACCTTTTTGTCCCTTCCCTTCTCGTCTAACAGGTTTCTTTGGATTGTGGTGGCACCTGGATTGTGGCTGCGCCTTGAGGCCAAATGGCCTCTGAATCGTTGCCATGCCGGGTACACGCCTTCAAAGGTCTCCCATTGTGTTTGTCAAAACAAGCACATGGCCAAGAAGCCAACCTACAACAAGGCACGGCTGGCAACCACTGATCACCGCCTCCAGCTGCCTCTCGTTTGCCCTCGTCAGGCCAGGACAAAAGGAGCCACGCCGACCAAGGCAAGCGAGTCTGTGTTTGCCACTCAAGCTAACCACTGGTCTGTTTCCTGCCCCCAGAAAGCCCGTAAACTGAAGCCCAGGAAGACTGGAGCTGAACAACCCATCAATCTTCACTGGAACTCAAGGTCTCCTGTCCCCTCCTTGCACAACTTCACCGGTGAGCCCCTCTACTGCACCTCGCCTACCCAGCTGAATTCCCCAAGACCTAACCCAACCCTGCACACCAGCCATGCCACGAGGGAGCTACACCTGTGCACTCCTTACTTTGATGTACAAAGAAAAATAAAGCACCCACCTTAGTGGGTTTTCACTGCAATCTGATTCTGGTCCATTCTTGTCCCGCCACAGCCTGTTACTGTGATCCTGCTCAATAAATATCTTTACTGTTACTATACTTGCGACTGTTCATCATGTCATTCATTATACCCACTGCCAGGGCTTTAAATTGACACCCGCTAATAGAGATGTTCCGATACCAGTATCTGCAAAGCCTCCGATACTGCCTAAAATATTGGTATCGGTATTGGAAAGTACTGGAGTTTATGCACCGATCCCATACTATGTGATTTAGCCCAGAAGAAAATCTACTTTAAAGTAGTTTATGTTCTTTTTCCGTTATGACTCACTTTCAAACTGGATAATAAAATAAAGTTATACGGTGTTCATGTCTGTGTTTGTTCATGTTTCACAAAGAGTTTAACCTAAGCAACAACAAAGTTAGAAATCATATCACATCCATACGACTCCGTTACATGTCCTCAAGAATAGGCGTGATCCTCCATCTTCAATCGGCTTTCAAATCTGACGACAGTTGTGAGTAATCTCCCCCTGGCATTCGTCACGATGCCAATAGGTGTAAAAGCGCGAAAGGCGGAGGTATGTCCCTCTTTGGCTAATGTATTTTAAAGATGGAGGCGCAACATGGCTGCCGCCATGGCAATGATTCTGAATGGCAGATTCTACGCTTACGAGAATACTTTGATTAGTTGGTGGAAGTAATTATACATGAATAAGCACATATTTGTGAAAGAACAAAGGTTTTTTTTTTGTTGCCAAGAATCAACTAAGAAAACATTACACAATGGAGCTTTAAAACATCATTAAATATATGACACGCTGGTATTGGATTGGTACTCGGTATTGGCCGATAACCAAGTTCAGGTATTGGAATCGTATCGGGAAGCAAAAAATTATATCGGAACATCTTTACCCGTCAACCCGCCAACTGCGGGTAAACATTGTACAGTTAGTAGCCAATTTGGCCGGTGATGAAAGATGCAAATAATACTGCGTTTGTTTGAATCGATGCGACAAGTCAGTGTTGCCAGATTGGTCTGTTTTCTGCCAAGAAATTTGGTCGATTTTGTGTGTGTGTGGTTTGGAAATGTAATCTTTATCTGGCCAACACTGCTTGTAGTACTAATCCTACATTTCCCATGAACACTATGTCCTGACGTGTCGTACAACCGTTGGCTCCGTGCTTAGCGCGCGCGGTATCGATTACGAGCTACACTAAAACGGAGAAGACAACCGGAACGGCGCCAAACAAACCAGAGCAGTTGAAATTAAAGTAAAGTCAGTTAGGAGAAAAACTAAAACATTTGGCTAGTGGAAAATCTGATTGGCTGGTAACTTTAAAAACCTACTAGCCATGTTGGCTGGTGATCAAAAAAGTTAATTTAAAGCCCTGCCCACTGCTATAAATATAATGAGTCATATTTCTGTATTTATTGTAGTTACGTCCGAGGCAGATGGCCACCAAGAGCCAGGTTCTGTCTGAGGTTTCTGTCTGTTTAAAGGATGTTTTTTACTCACCCGTTTGCATTCTCATGAACATTTTCGTATGATATTGTACGAAAACGTATGCACACTAATTGGTATGACATCCTAGGAAATTACGCCGGCCGGTCACATGACAGTTAAGTTTAGGGCCTTAACAGGTAAATTTAGCCGAGAAAAGTTGAAAAAGTGACCAGAGATGTGTCAGGAGAAACAAAAAAATGTATTTGCAAGAAACGAAATTAGACCGTGTTTTGAAATTTGGTTTTGGTTTTCAGCGTGATTTCGTACACATTTCGTACACCAACTTTTTCATTCTTTAATCCAAAAGAAATACCGATAAAAGGAATTGCCAAAAACAAAAAAATTGACTGTTTGATTGCTTTGCAGAGCCGTTCAGAGGCACACCAAAACGACTAGTTAAGATTGGAAAAAAGATTGTGGTTTGGGTAAAAACACCAGTCCCCTTAAGAAGTACTCCTGGGACATGAACACCTATTTCCTGGGTGAAAGTGTTATGTTTTCTCCTTAAAGGTGCCATAGGTAGGACTGTGAAGATCCAGGACTTAGCCAAAGAATTTGAACATCGACAACTTCTCAGTCCCTCCCCCCCTTTCTGCTAAAGCCCCAAACAGTCTCCTAAGCCCCTCCCCCCACAAGGGAGAATGAATGCGTGTGCATGAGCAGTGATTGACACAAAGTTAGACACCCATCCTGGCCCTGATTGGTGCATCTGAGCAGTTAGACACCCCCGATGGCCCTGATTGGTGCATCTGAACAGTTAGACACCCCCCCTGGCCCTGATTGGTGCATCTGAACAGGAAGTTGTGGATTTTTGCAAATCACACTACAGGCTGTAGGTGGTGTCAGAGGAGCTGGATTTATTTTAAATGACCTGCTTCCTGTAGTTCTACTGGAACATAGGGTCAGTTTCAGCAAATTTCAGCTAACTTTCAACAGAAAGTTAGTTTTATAAGTCTTACCTACTGCATCTTTAAGTTTTTCCAGGACATGAACACCTGTTTCCTGGTGAAAGTCTTGTGTTTTCTCCTTAACTTCTTCAGGACATGAACACCTGTTTCCTGGTGAAAGTCTTGTGTTTTCTCCTTAACTTCTTCAGGACATGAATACCTGTTTCCTGGTGAAAGTCTTGTGTTAACTCCTTAACTTCTTCAGGACATGATCTCCCCTCCCCCTCTTGAAAGCCCTGTTTTTTAGGAGCCAAACATCCCCCTGACCTCCTCCCTACGAGGATCTTCACGGTCTTATACAGCAGCAGTCAATGCGCTGCTGTCAGTAATAATTACGTGGAATGCATACCAATTACAGCCTCGCAGCTATACAAACAGTTCACGAGGACAGCCTGACTGCTTTAATGTCAATAAGATGAGAGGCTTGTTCTGCTGTCAACCAGCTGCCTCTTCAACCCTCTTCAATTCAAAAAGAGACTGATATTTCATCTTCTCCTCAGAGTGACGGAGGAAAGTCTGTCTGCTGCCTCAGAGCAGAGAAACCAGGCCAAGTCCAACGCTGTTTAATTCTCCTCAGCTTCTCCTTCCTCTACAGAAACCTGACAGAAATCACACCTCCGTTTCACGTGTGACGGAGGAGCAACGAGGCTGCGTTCACAGCCGGTTGTCTCAACTGTTATTGTCTTAAGTTAACTTTGTTTCCCCAGGTGAGACAAACAACACCTGTCATGTTTCTCTGCCAGTCTAAACCTTCCCGTCTAGTACACACAGATTAGTTTCTGTGCACATTATGCATAAGGGGATTATCACGAAGCATTATACAGTCTTATTATTATGTATGTAGAGTAATTTTCTTAGATTACAACCTGCAGTGGAAAATAATCATCACCATCTTCCTCAGGTTCTCCTGTTAACTCAAAGGGATTAAAGCTCCTCTGACTCTCCTCTGTTTCTGTATTTTGTACCTGAAATTTACATGAATTTACATATTTTCCTTTGCTACATTGTTTAAAAAAGCCTATAGATATAACCAAACAAGGAGCCAGAGTTTGAACTTCTCAACTCTCTTTTTTCATTCGGGACACAATTAGTTCTGTTTTTTACGTGAACAAGCGAGTGCAACACTATGAAAGTCACATAGACACATCATGTCCATGAATGCATGCAGCATTTATTAATAATGTTAGAGCGTTTTCACACCTAAAAGTCCGAACCAAGGTCCGGACCAAGGTTCATGCTTTTGTTACATAGTGTACATTTGATCCAGTAAGTCTTGGTTTCACACTGCAGTTATGCAAGTGCACTAAAGATCTAAATGTGACAAAACTACGTCCTGCCGTCATCACGTACTTGAGCTGCGTCTCCAGATACTTAGAATGGATTGGTTTGTAGACGGGCTTCCCCGTCCTCTCGTATCCTCTCTCTGTGTTGGAGGTTTTTCATCTGACTGCTGCTCTCCTCTACTGACTGCTGCTCTCCCCTACTGACTGCTGCTCTCCTCTACTGACTGCTACTCTCTCCTACTGACTGCTGCTCTCCCCTACTGACTGCTGCTCTCCCCTACTGACTGCTGCTCTCCTCTACTGACTGCTGCTCTCCCCTACTGACTGCTGCTCTCCTCTACTGACTGCTGCTCTCCCCTACTGACTGCTGCTCTCCCCTACTGCCGCGGCTCTTTTTGTTTTGTTGTGATGTTGAGAAGCAAGGCCTACCACTTAACAAGTAAACTGCTGATTTATATTCAGCTCTGATAGCCGACAGCTGTCTGCACACTCTCTCTCACGTAGGCTACACACTAAGCACCAAGCTATTCCTTAAGGAGCTTCCCCGGTCTTATAACATGATGAGAGCCTGCCAGAGCTTCCTGTAACTGGTCCGAAAGTCCGAACCATCCAAAAAGTGTTTTCATACTGGAAACGAATCGGACCATGGTTCAGTTTGGTCCAGACCGAGACCACCTCTTTTGATCGGACCAAAATTTGGTCTTTTGATCCGGACCGTACGTGGTCCGAGGCACCTTTCTCACCTACAATTTTGGTTCAGACCAAACTGAAAAGTCCGAAAGTCCGGACCAAATGAGGTCGGTGTGAAAACGCCCTTAATGTCTTCTTCAACAAACTGACCAGTCACAGCAGTGTACATATATTCTGAAGACATCATGATGATTGAAATGCCTTAATTGATGCATTAATTAACACATTGTTCCGCTATTTATTCATGCATGAGATACTATTAATCCTTGTACATCAATGATAGGGGATAGGGGAACAAAGCAAGCTTCACCTTGTGATGCACATCACCACGGCGACGATGATGGCGATCTGCACGGCGCCGATGATGGCGGCGATGAGGACGTAGTGAAGCTTCTGTCCGCTGGGAACCACGTAGAGGATGTTGAAGTCCAGAGGCTCGTCACACTGAGCGCCTTTGTAGCCGGCGTCACACCTGAGACACACACACACACACACACACACACACACACACACACACACACACACACACACACACACACACACACACACACACACACACACACACACACACTTGTCAGCATCAGCCCACAAAGGATTTCTTTGTGTTGGCATATAGTATTTTTACTGTAGCTACACACATTTCTGTTTTGATTACGGGATGAAGTCCGGGTAATGTGAGTGTAGTAGTTCAGGTAAAGTCACAGACCTGCAGGTGGCCACGTTGTACTTGATCTCACACTTCCCGTGAACACAGAAGCCGGCGTAGCTGTCGGCGCAGGGGATCGGCATCCCGGCGTAGAAGCCATCGCCGTGGTCCAGACCGGTTGTTTCTGCACAACAAACGACAAACACACAGCGTCAGAGGACCATCTGCTGCTGCACAGGGGAGCGTTTGGACTGATGTCTCACCTGGTTTTATTTCATTTATCCCAGCCTACAGTTATTTCTTTTTCTTTTTGGAGTCATTAAAAAATTTAAATAAGCACAAATAAAACCGCTAAATACCATCCATCAAGAGAGGCTAGAAAACAGAAAAGGAACTGATTGAGTGACATGACTACAATTAAAAAACAGCAAGTAAATAAGTTATATACAAAATGAAATACATTTAAATACCTTCATACATTCAAAGACAACCTGCAGGTGTATTGTAGAGCACATATGTCAAACTCGAGGCCCGCGGGCCGAACATGGCCCCTCGCAGGCTTTGATCCGGCCCGCATATCAATTTAGGTTCACAATAAATTTTGGAAATCCTAGTTGTGCGCCAAAACAAAAAGAAGGTAAACTGTTTTTCAAACTGTAATTACACGGCACTCAGAGCAGAATTTGGAAGATTTGCTGACTTTGAGACTCAGAAAATTCCCCCAGAATCAGATAATTTTCACATTCAGGCTGTGAAACAGGTTGTTGTAACACATGTTAACATTGTTTTGATTGATCTGCTTAATTCTATGATGGCTAAGGAACTCCTTTGCTGAATTTTGTAGGGCTTTATGTTGACAAAAATGTGCCAAAATTACGAAAAAAGTGAAAAAAGTCTCAAAAAAAGCAGAAGGAGAGTATGAGGGCGTGCCCTGACAGTACAGGGCAGACGGACGGACTACGCACTATAGCTTTAATACAAAACAGAAAAATTACATTAAACACTAAGAAAATATGTGCAGGACATGTGCATTCAGTGGTCAGGAAGTCCTTTAACCTATATTTACAATCTTCCATGCTAATAAAATAATCTAGATTAAGGTGACTTTGTAGCTCACACCAAGATGACGGAGCAAAATCTTTATTCTGAACCTTAACTGACATGCGGGCTGGATCACAATTTGCAAGTGGCCAGATTTGGCCCGTGGGCCTTGAGTTTGACACATGTGGCTTAGGGTTTTAAAGATTTATTTTTGTAACTTGTTTGAGATCTGCAAAACATTCTGTGCAATTCTGTGGCCGCAGATTTCGCGTGAGCCTGATCATAAAACACAAAAGCTGTGCTCATGAGGGGATTCTTCTATCACAGAACCGTCTCATCTTCACTGCAGTAATAAAGAAACCGCCTACAAAGCAATCTGTAGCGCTCATTAAAATGACAGATATGCAACGTACCAAATTCACATCAACACGAAGAAAAGCCTCAAGAACAAACACAGAGCGTGGCAGTTTAAAGGTCACAGTTTGGCACTTTAACGACTACACAAATAACATGCAGTGCTGTTTAATCAAACCTGTGAACTGTCAAAGTGTCGAGAATATTAGAGAATATGAAGAACATCTTTATTGGTTTCAGGGGGAAGAGCAGGGAGAATGAGAGGGGGAAACGCTAGAGCAGGGGGAATGAGAGGGGGAAACGCCAGAGCAGGGGGAATGAGAGGGGGAAACACTAGAGCAGGGAGAATGAGAGGGGGAAACGCTAGAGCAGGGGGAATGAGAGGGGGAAACGCCAGAGCAGGGGGAATGAGAGGGGGAAACACTAGAGCAGGGAGAATGAGAGGGGGAAACGCTAGAGCAGGGGGAATGAGAGGGGGAAACGCTAGAGCAGGGGGAATGAGAGGGGGAAACACTAGAGCAGGGGGAATGAGAGGGGGAAACGCCAGAGCAGGGGGAATGAGAGGGGGAAACACTAGAGCAGGGGGAATGAGAGGGGGAAACGCCAGAGCAGGGGGAATGAGAGGGGGAAACACCAGAGCAGGGGGAATGAGAGGGGGAAACATCAGAGCAGGGGGAATGAGAGGGGGAAATACCAGAGCACGGGGAATGAGAGGGGAGAACACCAGAGCAGGGGGAATGAGAGGGGGAAACGCCAGAGCAGGGGGAATGAGAGGGGAGAACACCAGAGCAGGGGGAATGAGAGGGGGAAATACCAGAGCATGGGGAATGAGAGGGGAGAACACCAGAGCAGGGGGAATGAGAGGGGGAAATACCAGAGCATGGGGAATGAGCGGGGGAAACGCCAGAGCAGGGGGAATGAGAGAAAGGAAACGCCAGAGCAGGGGGAATGAGAGGGGGAAATGCCAGAGCAGGGGGAATGAGAGGGGGGAACGTAGCAGAAGACGTCTGAAGTCAAACAAGGTAAATCTAAAGTAGATTACGCCCAAGGCCGTTTAAAAACTGCGTCCAGATTCATTTTTGATCTCAAACAGTTGTAATCTTTAGACATTTATATCCATCTTTAACCCATTCACGATGCATCCTTTCATCCCCAGTCAAGAGGAGCGAATCAGCAAGCTGTAGTCGGGAGGCTTTCATGTGTTCACCGAGGACGACTCCGGCTGCTGTTATGGTAACCAACGCACTCATTCATCGCCCATTACTTTCAGCACAAAGAGGATAATCACCAACATGATACCTTCACTGTTGCATTAGTGAAGCTGTAATTACAGATTCTAAAAATGTGTAATTTTAACATCCTGGGAATATTTCCGCCCCCCTCCCCCTCCAGAGAGAGAGACAGTAATGACCATAATTAGCCTGAGAGCCCATATTTAGCTGTTGTTGTTCCCCTTTAAAACCAGATGATGATAATGTGAGGCAGAAAAGATCACTGAGCAAATGATGAGTGGAAAATGAAAATGTTGGAGTGAAAATCCAGTTGCATCTCCGGGTGGGGGGGGGGTGGGGTATAAGACAATTAAACAATTTCAATAAGATAAGTTAGACTTTATCTATCTAACACTGGGGAAATTCCTTTGTTATCAGTCAGGGTTTTAAAACCATTTGAACACCTCTCCTTTATTGATTTCACAGGAGATGTTACTATAAATATATGGGCTTGTTTGTTTTTTTATTTTAACCCCAAAAAGTCCCACATAGAGTTTGCAAGTGTAACAGCAGAAATTATTTGTACACTTATGAAATTAGATGAATATGTAGGCCACATGTACGCACATACAGTATGTACATATTTATGCATGTACATACAGAAGAAATAAGAAATGAAATGTACATAAAGAAAATTGTGTCGTTAAAGCACAGCAGCAATGGTACACCAACAAGGGATGTGAATCTGTGGCACTATAGATCAATTGAAATGATTAACCTTATACTTAGGAGGAATCAATGCTGCGCATGTCCTTCTTCCTGTAGTAACCTTAACTTAGAAATATACTCAACCACGGGCGCCCAAACAGACTCAAATTTTCCCGCCGACCCCCTCAAGCTGAATTTAATTTTCTCCAGAGACAGGAACATCATGAGGTCTTTAAGCCATAAAGACGCTTTGGGGGCAAATGGTGACTTCCACTCCCAACAATATCCTTCTACGTGCTAATAAGGAGGCAAAGGCAATAGCATCCCTTATTTTCCTCCCAAGCAATCGATGGCGTGGTAATACTCCAAAAATAGAAGTGTCTGCACGACCCAGCCTGGTCTCACAGAATTCCGTAAAATGATCACGAACTGTTAACAGCGCATTACGTGGTGGTGGCCAAAAGGAATGTGTGAAAATTCCGTGTGGCCACCACGGAAAACAATGCCAATGTAAAGTCAATGAGAAGGTGACGTAGCATTAAGAACGACTATGGTAGAGAGTAGTATGAAAGCCCGAAAATCCGCGTAGGGAGGTTGGTTGGGGGGGGTGGATGGGTCAAACCACAGGACTTTCACCCAGGAGACCGGGGATTGTGTCACATTCTTCTTTTC
>NC_050181.1:26689923-26874923 GCF_008315115.2 Sander lucioperca
GGAGTCAGTTTAGAGCGTTACTGAGCAGCCTCCAACTGAGCTTGAAGACGTAGATGTGACGTGAGCAACCTGTCTGAAAGTTGGAAGTCTTCTGGTAGCTGTGCCAAGAGAAATCTCAATCATTCCCAATCTAGCAGAGACGGAGAGCGTAGGTATATGTAAGGAGATAACATAGACACAGGCTAATTATTGATCACTAAAATGATAGTTAACATTAGTAATTAAACTTAAACAGCTAATGGAAGTCCAAACTGCCTGAGAGCTTCTCCTGTACTATACGGTAATTCCTCTACTATGAGACAGTAAGTCTCGTGGTTATGACCCAATCGTTAGCCTATTTTTATAAAAACGTCTGCTACGGAGCCATAACATGAGGTACAAGGTAATGGAGCCTTTTATACATTGTCGTGTTTCTTTAGAAATAAACAATGGACAAATAGAGTCTTTAAACGCTTCAGATGTAAAGTTATTTGCTGTCAAAAGTGACGCCAAAATGAATGGCAGTCAATGGGATGCTAACGGGAGGTGATGGCTTGTTAGCATCAAAATGGCTCCATAAGGAGGTAGGCTTTGCAGAGGCTGGCTCACCCCCTTGGTTTTAACATTGACAGAAAGAACATTTTCAAACACATGCTGGATTTTCTCAGACAGAGAGATTTTTACAAAATGTCATACCGTTTGTCGAACTCAGTACGTCCGGAGGCGTCCCAGATGCAGCGGGACTTGAGTTTGACACCTGTGGTGTAAAGCTGATAAAGTATATTTGGCTGATGGATCATTAAACTAGAGTGAACTGAACTTAGTAGTGACTGCCGCGTTAGGAAGACAGTGTGAAAGAAAGCTTTTGAATTCTGCAGTTTTCTCTTCCAGAAACGATACAAAGCCTTTTATGTTTTGCTGTGTTAAAACCAAACCCTTTGAATTTGCTCTCTGGTGTTTTCGGCCAATGTTGGCGCGAGACGGCGGATCAGGAGAGAGGGCAGGTGCTCTTCACCTCAGGGTGCCAGACACCCACATATATCCCGCCCACCCGCCGCCTCCCCGAGCCAATCAGACGCTTGGCCAGCGGCCATCTTAACCCTTCTGTCGCCCATGCACCGCCGTCTGTTTTGCCTTTTTATGAAGTTTAAATGATCACCCAATACTGTGTCACATCTTCTTTGCCAACTTCATTCTTCACCTTATTACCGCTATAGTTTTACACTTCTTTTTGGATTTCATGGTATATAACCCTCATTTACATGACATTAAACCTAATTTATGAGTTTAAAAAAAGCAGAAATTATGAATTATTTTGATTAGCTAAAGGCCCAGTGTGTAACGTGTTTAGTTGGTCATTATCAAAATCTGTGTTGCCCGTTCACAAACTTGTCCTTTTTCATGAATATTTACCTCCACCATCAATTCCAAGTATTCCTTTTGGCTTGAAATTGTACATTTGCGTTCACATGAACTGGGGTAGACGCTCCATATTCATGCTCCATCTTGAAATACGTTAGCCGGTAAGGGACATACAGGACATACTGCTCCCCCTTTCACGTTTTCTCTGTCACATGATAAACTCACAGCTGCTGCTAATGCTGCTAACGGGTATCGTAGCTTCCCGGCCCCCGGCAAGTTTGAAGAAGGAAACATGGAGGACCACACGCATTCAAAATCCAAATTTCAGGAACAGGAGTCTTCTTCTTCTTCGGCCCAGAAAAAGAAAAAGGAGATTGAAAAGAGCAAGAGAGCGGCTTTTTGAAGCGTGAAGGCTACCGTAGCTGTAATAGGCTACGTATTTTGAACTGCGTGATGTGAGAGAGTTGATTGCGATATATGATCTCAATGCTAGATGGGAGAAAATCCCACACATTGGACCTTTAAGATCAGAGGATATGGAGTAGATGAATCACAGACGGTTATATGCTAAAGGGTAACCACCGTGTTTTCCAACCTGGACCCTATGTTCCTATGTTTTTATGTCTAAGTGACTGATGGGAACAACAGTCTTTGACATTGGTCCAGTATTAAACGAGATTGCTGCAGTCGGCAGCAGTGAAACAAGCTACAATGTAAGTTAATAGGACAACTGTCCAGTTTGTATTTACCTTCACAAAAGTGCTCATTTTGATTATTATTCTAAGTGTCTGACAACATTATGGAAAGGATCCCTTCAAAGATAGACCTTTAAGGCCTAAATGTCTTTTTTTAGACTTTTTAAGACCACGCGAAAACCCGGTTGAAAGATAAACCTTATTTCTGATATAGAAACTTTGAAAATGGGACAGTTTTGACCCATGAACAACAGGAGGGTTAAAGGTGTCCTGCCACATGTATTTCATTACTTTGTGGTAATGTCTGAAATTCTACCATGGACTCTGTAACAATTACTGTGGAAAAAATGCCTAGGTTACCTTGTTTCAAGCCATTCTAGCGTGGTATAGAAAGCCTGCAGGAAGACTCAGCTTGATTTGTGCCGGTTCTCATTACTATTCGACGAGCTAAGCTGCTTGACTCTGATTGGCCAACAGCTAGCCAATGAGAGCCTGGCTAACAGCATCCTTTACCCAGCGCAACTGGGCAAGCTCAGGCAACACCACGTCAGACTGACCAGCTTTTGTAATTGGCTTGATTTCTTCCCGTATTTCTTTTCAGTGGCTAGAGCTGACAGAGGAGTTAACAGTTCATTTTCACGTTCACGACATAACACAAACACATATGGACCTCACATATTTCAAAAAATGCAAGTAAAAGGGTTTTGTGAGGCAGGGCACCTTTAAAGCCAAATCCACAGACAATGAATCGGTGAATCCTGCCGGCTGAGCGTCTCCCGCCGGCTGAGCGTCTCCCGCCGGCTGAGCATCTCCTGCCGGCTGAGCGTCTCCTGCCGGCTGAGCATCTCCTGCCGGCTGAGCGTCTCCCGCCGGCTGAGCGTCTCCCGCCAACGCCCACAGAGACAGCGCTGAGCGAGTGCCTCTGGGAAGACGACACTTTGTGATCCAAGGTGAGTCTATCAACATGAATCAGATCTCAGAAGAAACTCGGAGGGCGGACGGAGACGGGGAGGGCTCAGGGGGGGTGGCACACACCGACTCTGAATAACATCAGACAGCAGACTGGGACTACAAATGAGCTTCGTATCAAACACTCCCTCCTCGTCTCAGAGAGGAAAGAAATCTTCAGGAGAAAGTGACGTCTCTCAGCCAGCGCTGGGAGAAGTATTCAGATCCTTTACTGCAGTAAAAGTACTAATACCACACTGTAAAAATACTCTGTTACAAATGTCCTGCATTGAAAATGTTACCTAAGTTTCTGTTCGCAGATTGAATTTTCTCCGTAGCCTACGTAAGAGGCCTGAAGTTTATACTTGTGTGTTGGTGTGGTCTTTAAGAGAATAACAGGGCCTGTGTGTGTGTGTGTGTGTGTGTGTGTGTGTGGTAGGGAGAGTGATGGTGATTATTTTCAGAGTGAGTAGTGACTCAAGAGTCATAGTGAGAGAAACAAAGTGTCTCCCCTGTTCTTTCTGACCACGGTGGGAAATCTGGAGCAGGAGAAGTTAACCCTCTCCTTGATTTCATGTTGTTTATGGAGAAGGAGAACCAGGAAATGAGTCGGGGGGGAAATGCAACGCTACCAAGCCACGGCCACGTGTAGTTAAATTTTTCGCACGTCAGGCTACGCCGTAGGGTCGGTATCTCCACGTACCTACGTACGTAGATTTAACGCAGAAGCATAAATCACGCTTAAAGGTGCTGTAGGTAGGACTGTGAAGATCCAGGACTTAGCCAAAAAATTTGAATATCGACAACTGTGTGGAGTTTTCTTTTGCAGGGTGCAGATGTTCCATCAAAACCAGTTCCTTCCTGAGACTATTTAGCAGAGCCGCCGTCACTGCGTCCGGAGCTTAGCGCCGCCCAAGACGACTGTGATTGGTTTAAAGAAACGCAAACAACCCAGAGCGGTTCTTTCTCCCAGTCTGGACCCAGTAACTCCTCTGCGTCGTGTGGATTAATGGCGTGTGGAAGCTGACTGCATGCTTGGTTTGTGGATTAATTGAAAACGTTGGTGATTAGACGTGTTGGTTTGTCTTACATGGTTTCAGTAACGAGGCTGATTTACGGCGGAGATGAAGCGGTCACAGTCTGCAGTCAGCAGCGTTCACCCGCAGTGGAACAACATCCATCCTGCATCTCACTACATCAGCAACTTAATGTGGAATAATGATCTCCGTCTGCAGCGTTAAATAATGGTAAACAGCAACAGGAGGATGAAAAGCTGTGACTCAGCGAGGATGAAACGTCTGAGTGACGCGTAGGGACGTCTGAAGTTGTTGACTGGAAACTTTTTAGTTTTGGGGGATTCATGATGTCAGATCAGCTGAAGAAAACAAATAAGGTTAGAAAAATACAGACATAAGTAAAGAAATCAAGAAAGTTATGAAAGTAAAAAGGAAAGAACGAAGGAAAAACAAGAGGAGGAGAGAAGATAAAATTAGAAGAAATATAAATAAAAAAATAACCAGAAGGTAGGGAATAAATTAAGAAAGAAGGACTAAAGACAAAGTAGAAATAATAGAAAGAAAAAAAATTTAAGAAAGAAGGAAGAAACAAAAGAATGAAGGAAGGGAGGGAGGGAGGATGGAATGGAGGAAGGGAGGAAGGAAGGAAGGAAGGAAGAAAGGAAGGGAGGGAGGGAGGAAGGAAGAAGGGACGGAAGGAACGGAGGAAGGAAGGAAGGAAGGGTGGAAGGAACCGGAGGAAGGAAGGAAGGAAGAAAGGATGGAACGGAGGAAGGGAGGAAGGAAGGGTGGAAGGAACGGAGGAAGAAAGAAGAAAGGAACGGAGGAAGGAAGGAAGGAAGGAAGGAAGGAAGGAAGGAAGGAAGGAAGGGAGGGAGGGAGGATGGAACGGAGGAAGGGAGGAAGAAGGGACGGAAGGAAGGAAGGGAGGAAGGAAGGAAGGAAGGAAGGAAGGAAGGAAGGAAGGACGGCAGGAAGGAAGGAAGGAAGGAAGGAAGGACGGAAGGAAGGAAGGAAGGAAGGACGGAAGGAAGGAAGGAAGGAAGGAAGGAAGGACGGAAGGATGAAAGGGAGGATGGAAGGAAGGAAGGTAGGAAGGAAGGAAGGAAGAAAGGGAGGAAGGAAGGAAGGAAGGAAGGAAGGAAGGAAGGAAGGAAGGAAGGAAGGAAAGAAGAAAGGAAGGAAGGAAGGAAGGAAGGAAGGAAGGAAGAAAGGGAGGAAGGAAGGAAGGAAGAAAGAAAGGACATAAGGATAGAAAGCATTAAAGAAGGAAAAACTAAAGAAAATTATGAGCAAAGAGAAAGAAGTAAAGAGGGAGAGAAGAAACTACATACGGAAGGAAAGAAGGAAGGAAGGATATAGGAAAGTAAAGGGCGAAGGAAAGATAAACAAAGAAAGAAAGGAATGATGAATGTCTGCAGCAGTCAGTAAATATTTCTCTGAAACGAAGAACTCAAACCTGTAAACGGTTTTCATGTCGAGTCTCTCAGAGTCGATGAAATGCTTTTCATTTACGGAGCGATTTATTATTATTATTCACTCAGGTTATGGCGGCCAATTTCCGAAGCTCAACAAGCCTGGGTGATGGGATTTTACAATTTGGACTCAATAAACCGGTGATGGAGGCGTCCGCGGGAGGATTTATCCGTCAGGCTGAGCCGGCTGATATCTGCTCTCAGACTCACTCCGGTCGGGGTCAAAGGTCGACACTGTGAGCCTTTAGAGCCGCAAACTGAATCCACAGGAATCAAAGTGCTCTCAGAATGAAATGAAAGTGAAATGCATTTACTGTCAGTAACGGCCTCGTTCAGCTGCAAACATGTCGAGTTTTCTGCAGCTTGTGGAAAGATACAAAGCAGACAACAAACCCCAAATACGACACGAGAAGATGGCACAAAAACAGCCCAAATTGGGTGCTTGGGTAGCTCACCTGGTAGAGCGCGCGCCCATATAAAAGAGGCTTAGTCCTCGACGCAGCGGCCGTGGTTTCAACTCCGACCTGCGGCCCTTTGCTGCATGTCATTCCCCTCTCTCTCCCCTTTCAAGTCTAAGCTGTCCTGTCGAAAATAAAGGCCTAACATTCCCAAAAAATAATCGGAACAAAAAAAAAACTAGCCCAAATTAGCTTCAAATGGTCTTTTTTTTTAACCTGGACCCAATGTTAACATTGGTGTCTTTGGCTGCAGAACGCGTAACGTATGCGGACCGTTGTATCTTTTACCTTCCTCTGTCTCTGTGTTGGCGTTCTGTGAGGACTATGGTTAACTGCTCCTCAGATCTCTGCAGGGTAAATCCAGACAGCTAGCTAGACTATCTGTCCAATCTGAGTTTTATGTTGCACGACTAAAACTACTTTTGAACGTACACGTTCCACCAAAACAAGTTCCTTCCTGAGACTATTTTGCAGAGGCACTGTGGCACGCTTAGCCCTGCCCAAGACGATTGTGATTGGTTTAAGGAAATGCCAATAAACCAGAGCACGTTTTCCTCACATCCCAGAATGCTGTGTGGACTAGCCAGACCTTCCTCTGCAGCGCTGTGAAGGAAGGTCTACGTCACCGTCTACGTGGCGAACAGTTTTTCTTGGATTAGCGTGGCACCCAAATCATGGTTGTAGCTGCCGCCGTGGTCCTGCTCGACGTCCTGAAACGCCCTGCTATGCCCTGAATGGCTACAACTATTGTTTCTAGTCATAGTTCCACTATCTTGATTCTTACTATAACTGCCACTGTTCATCATACCAACTGCTATAATCATGAATCATATTTCTCTCCATTTGTATCAGTATCTGTGTCCAAAGCGGCAGCGACAGATGCCGCCCATAAAGAGCCTGGGTCTGTCCGAGGTTTCTGCCTAAAAGGAAGTTATTCCTCGCAACTGTTGCACCAAATGCTTGCTCTTTGGGGTGAAATTGTTGTGTCTTTATAATTTATAGAGTGTGGTCTAGACCTACTCTATCTGTGAAGTGTTTTGAGATAACTCTTGTTATGATTTGATTAGGGATGCACCGAATTTAGTATTCGGCTTCGGATTTGGCTGAATATTGGGTTTTTTGACGGGGTTCTGTTTCTGCCGAACCTTAGAATTTTTTTTCCAACGAACCGAACCCTGCGCTTGCACTACGCTGGTCGACGTAATGACGGCGCCGTTGATTACGGGAAGGTGTTTACGTAGGTGGAGCGTTCAATGCAGTAGGCTGTGAGGAAGTGAAAATGGAACTGGTGAGCAGAAAAAGTGTAGTTTGGCAGTACTTTCAGTCAAAAGAAGGCCATTCAAGTCCAGCTACATGTTCAATCTGCAATGCTGATTAGTCTGGTGGTGGCGAGGACCCTAAACTATACACAACATCACCGCTGTTACAACATCTGGTATCAAACATCTGAAAGAATACGAGTTGTGCATGAAGGAATCTACAGACAGCAGCCAAAATGCAGCAACTTCAGGTACGGCAGAGGAAGGACAGTCACTGTTTACTTCATTAATGTGTTTACTGTGTTCATGGACTGAGGATGGGAGGAGGATTCAGCAGAATCTCAACCAGTGGATTCAGTATTTGGCCGAACCCCGAAAATCGGGATCCGGTGCATCCCTGGATTTGATACTATAAATAAAATGAAATTAAAATTGAGCGTAGAAAATGTGTTTGATGAGGCTCAGTCTTACCGGGGCACCTGCCCAGGTGTTTGACGTCGATCTGCTCTTGCTTCATACACGACGCCTCTCGGACCAGACACGGGTTGTTGTAGGAGTTCCCGTCGGTGGCGCACACCGGGTTCTCATTGTGCCCGCTGCAGTCGATGTTACATATGCACCTGGAGAGAGAGAATAAGGAGTCGTTTGTCAGGAAAATGAATGTTTGTGTCTGCAGTCTGGAGCCGGACTCGACTATGTTTCTCATCAGCGGTAAATCATTAGCTGAAGTACATTTTACAGTCTTCTAAATGAAGACACAGATCATTAATCTACCACAGACCGGGTGTCTGCTCATAAAAAGATAAAAGTTCACAATTCTAAAGGCCTTTTTTCAAACGTGTAAAAGAGATAACTCATAGCTGGATTAACATCTTCAAAAGAATTACCTCAAACACTTAAAAACAATTTTTTAACAATGTACGATCACAACTTCTGTAACTCTCATTTATATTTGGTTAGGATTACAACTTTCCTAAAGTCCCTAAAACACTTCTATGTTTCATAACTTTTTAACATGACTAGGCCGTGACTATAAAAGGTATTGTAATTGGTTAAAAAGTTGAAGTGCCTTGGAGTTTTTCCTGTGATTTCTTTTAGATTTTAACCTTTGTTTATATTTTATTTTCTACGTCACCCTCGTATTGCCTGTGCATGGCGCAGGTGCGTTTAGGGCGTGTCCAAATCCACTTTTGCTAGTTTGACGGCGGAAAAAAGGGTCTGTGCGCCGGGCCCTGCATGGTTCTAAAGGGTTGTACTTAGTGTCTTCATTAATCAGAGGTGTGTTTTGGGCGTAACATGCAATCAACCAATCAGAGATCATCTCCCATTCCCTTTAAAAGCCAGGCGCGTTTGGACCTTGGAGCATTGCTGTTATGATGGAGGATTTGCGCTGTAATATTTTTATTTGTAATCTTCTGCATGTGTGTGTGCTGCTGTGCGTCCCTGTGTGTGTAACAAGCATAGTGTGCACGCTGTGCACGAGCCTAGGAGCATTTTACTAATGCTCTGTTAAAATAACAATGAAATGCTGCGTTATTGATTTTAGACCAGGTTTTTGTTGGTCAATGGCGCGATCACTTCCCGCTGCCTCAAGATAGCAATACACCCAGAATGCACCTGAACACACCTCCCTGTAAGACCAGCATGCCCAGAATGCACCTGAACACACCTCCCTGTAAGACCAGCACGCCCATGGGCCACAGATGGGCGCAGGTGCATTTGCTATTTAAACAACGCGGGCGCTGGACGGTCTTAAACTAGCAAAGACACTTGCGTCAGGCTTTGCGCTGCGCAGCGCCAGGTGCAAGATAGGGCCCTTAGAGTTAGTTTTTTTTAATTGGTCTCACAGCACGCATCCCCACATCACATCGCAATATTCTTGGACAATTATGTACAATAATTCCTGCAATAGTTATCAGCTACATGAACAAAGGTGTTCTTTATTTATTCACTGCTGCTACTTGTATTCGTACTGTACACTGCACTACAATAGAATTACATATCAGTAATTCTACAATAGAGTAGGTACAATCCATAGAAACAATCTTAATTAATCTGACTTACTTCTACTTAATGTTTTTATTTATGTCTTATTGTAGACTAGTTACTTATTTAGTGTATACACTTATTGACTTGCTCGTTTCTTAATCTTATTTTACCTTGAATGTGACCGTGAGCTACTGCAACTAAATCATTTCGCTGAAACTGTTACGTGACTATAAAGCCAAAAGACTAAACTAAACGGAAAGTGAATCTCACAGAAATGCATTTACATCACACAGAGAACAATAATGTTTTAGACTTTTGGGCTTTGGGAAACTGTTCCCCAAGTCAAAAATAAACACTGTATCCAACACAGATATACAACTATTTTGATTTTTTTTACACTGTATTGATCTGGAGATATTCAGTATGACATAAAATGTGTAATTTGTTGTATGCAACCCTTAAAAGTGCGAACAAAGGGCAAACAGTTGTCTCAATTGGACACCAAGTTAATTTGGGTCATAAACCTTGTTTTTAATAGTGTTTGAAAGTTGCAACCTTTACCAAGTTTAAAGTCAGGTTTCTAGAGAACAACTGATCCAGATGTGGTTGTTGTGGCTCTACGTTAAGGCCCCTAAAAGTGTAAACAAAGCTCGCCAGTTTTTTCCCCCCAAACTGACACCCTCTGTGAATGATTTTCACAGTTTCAGGCCTTCCAGCTGCAGAGAATCTTACGTTAATATTGGCTTTGTATCAGGCCCATAAAGTACAAACTCTCACCAGACGTCCTCCGAGTCTTCGTCACACTCGGCTCCGTATTTACACGTGCTGCACTTGGTGAACTTCTTCCCGACGTCGGCGGCTGAACCCTCATCATCTGCAACAAATCACATCAACACAGGATCAAATATGTTTATTATAATTATAGCCTCCTCCTCTATAATTATAGTAAATCAGTCCTCAGCTGTCATCACTCGGGGATCAACTGGGAAGAAAGATCAATAAAAAGTTGTAAATGTTTTATGATGAATGAAATTAATTCAACGTGTTTCTTAGACCTCAATGATGCAGAACCACAAACTAAAACTGGCCCATGTTCAGAAGGCAGTCAGAGGGGAAATAACTTGCACACACATATTTTTTTGAGTTGTTGTGTGGACATCTCCAAAAATGAAATGAACCCATTGTGTCTTACATTCCTCAGATAATCGGAGGCCATACAGACTCTTTTGTGGGTTGTAGCAGCCAACAACAGAACAGTTAGCATGTTCTGCCAACACGTCTCATAAAATATGGACGCTTGGTCAGTGGCTGTCAACGTCAGATACAACGCAAAAATCACCCTTTAGTGTCTGTGTAGAATGCACCTGGCAGAGCAGCAGCTACACGGCACTTTAAGATGACGTAGTATTAAGAGAGACAACGGTAGAGAGTAGTATGTAGAGAGACAGCATTAGAGAGTAGTATGTAGAGAGACAACAGTAGAGAGTAATACGTAGAGAGACAACGGTAGAGAGTAGTATGTAGAGAGACAACAGTAGAGAGTAGTATGTAGAGAGACAACAGTAGAGAGTAATACGTAGAGAGACAACGGTAGAGAGTAGTATGTAGAGAGACAGCATTAGAGAGTAGTATGTAGAGAGACAACGGTAGAGAGTAATACGTAGAGAGACAACGGTAGAGAGTAGTATGTAGAGAGACAGCATTAGAGAGTAGTATGTAGTGAGACAACAGTAGAGAGTAGTATGTAGAGAGACAACAGTAGAGAGTAATACGTAGAGAGATATCGAATCATTTGGAATTGTTGACAGAATAATCGTAATCGAATCGTGAGACCAGTGAAGATTCACACCCCTAGTACTCACACCAATTCATTAATTTGAGCATTCGGGTTTCCAGTGTAGGAGAATTTTTATCAATATTCAGCTATGACACAGCTGTGCATTTGGCTGCACCTGGCTCTTTTCTCCTTTAACATTTATAAAAAATATTTGTAATTTAACCTGGCTGCTTCTTGGCTGCTTCTGCTTTACGAACATTCATATTGTTCATCCTTGAAGAAAATCATCAGCTTTCATTATTGTTATTATTTTCAACACTTTCCAGAACAGTGACTTGATTTCATTTCTAAAACAACACTAATGACGCCGTTTCCTCCAACAGCACATGCCATCACGGCTCGCATGCTTATTTCTATCAGACGCAGCCGAGTGTGTGACGAGCCAAATGGAAACACAGCCACGCGTTTCCATCTTATGATATTATTGTTATCATCATCATCATTACAGGGGATGCGTTTAATGCCGCCTCGCATGACGGCGTTCATTTTCCAGCGGAGAGCGAGTTCAGAGAGCAGACGAGGCGGGAACAACCGGAACATCGGATATCAAAAAGCCGCAGGGATTAATCACGGCTGCCTTTCATCAGGGGAGCCATTTCCATGACTCATCAAGTGTCATTTTGTAGGGTAATAGAGGGAAAAGCTCGACGCTGTTGAGGGGGGATGAAATTAATCCAAATAACAGGAAGTCTAACGACAATCCTGCGAGCTGTGAAAACTTTTACCTGGAGTCATTAAATTCCTGTGTTCAGACTTAAAGTCTAAATAAAAAGTTCAATAATCCTGGCAGCAGTGTCACATCACTGAAGTCTAACAAAAATAATATATTTTTCAAAGGTAATAAAAGAAACAGCGAAGTATTGGGAACAACCAGAGATGGAGGAGACACTCGTTCATGTCCCGGGAGTACTACTTAAAGGCATGAAAATGTCACTTTATGAGGTTTTTTAACATTAATATGAGTTCCCCCAGCCTGCCTATGGTCTCCCAGTGGCTAGAAATGGTGATAGGTGTAAACCAAGCCCTGGGTATCCTGCTCTGCCGTTGAGAAAATGAAAGCTCAGATGGGCCGATCTGGAATCTTCCCTTTATGACGTAATAAGGGGAAATGTTGCCTCCCCTTTCTCTGCTTTGCCCGCCCAGAGAATTTGGCCTGCCCATGAGAAAGAGTAGCCTCATGAGACCGTCCTGATCTCGTGAGCTCCAGTTTTCCACTCACAGATCAGTCTGGCATCTTGATATAGAGAAAATTTGGAGCCATTCGCCAAACGACCGACCAATCAATGTTGGTTTTGAGGCGGGTTTAGGTGTGAAGCAACGAGAAGCGACTGTTCAGTCTAAACAACATGGCGGCTTCCAGGGATGAGATGAGTGTAGCTATCGCGCAAGTTTTATCCGAATTAGAAAGTATTTTTTCATTGAAAGAAGAGCAAAAAATGGCACTGGAGCCTTTTCTCGGAGGAAAAGATGTTTTTGCTCTTCTTCAGAAGTGTACCGTGAAAACTTGGTGGGGATTGTCCTTGATGAGGTTCATGTCACATACAAATGGTAAGTTTAAAACGTTAACGTTAGCTACGTTACCTAACTTAATTGTATGTTAAACGATGGCATCAGAAGAACCGCAAGGTCCTTGAAGCCAAACTAATGCTAGCTACACTAACTTAGCTAGCTTCGTTGATCTGATGTTGGTTGATTTGGCCTGTCTATCACCAACATAGGTGGTGATAGACAGATGGTTTATCCAATCTGCTAACCAGTATTTTTGCCCCTTCCCAAAAGTTCTCCAACGGAAAGTTCCCAGATGGATATGCCGAGCAAATGCGAAGCGATCCATCTGGTGGAGTCAGGTTAGAGAAAGAGAGAGACATCATGGTTTGAAAACAAGCGAAGCATGGCAGTTGGTCAAGGCCACACCCCCACCCTCCACCTTGCCCCCCCTCCCTCTCCTCCTCAATAGCATTTAAAACTACAGACACAGAAATGGCACATCCTAAGGAAAGCTCATTGTGGGACTGGCTCTAGTGGCTGTAATTCTGCACCAAGGCTGGATTTAGGGAAAGAGACTTCAGATACAGTATTAGGGGACCACTAAGGCCTATATAAAAGAGACTTCAGATACAGTATTAGGAGACCACTAAGGTCTATATAAAAGAGACTTCAGATACAGTATTAGGGGACCACTAAGGTCTATATAAAAGCATCCAAAAAGCAGCATGTCATAGGACCTTTAAGGGGGCCGCTGTTTTAATCGAAACCACAGTCTTCTAATCTTAACTAGTCTTTTATGACTCTAAACTTATCTGTCGTTGCCGCATGACTCTCACTTTTTGTCGGCTAAACTCAACTGCAACGGCCGCTCTGTACCCCGGCTCACAGTCACCTTTTCTCGGCTCAATTTAACTGTAAAGACTGCCAAACTTGACTGTCATGTGACCGGTCGGCAGTCGCTGTTATTTTGTAGGATATCATACGTATGCATACATTTTCGTACAATATAAAATAAACCAACTAACTAAATAACTATCTCAATAACTAACTAGTCTTGCATAGCCAGACCTTCATCCACAGCGCTGTACAGGAAGGTCTGGCTAGTCCACATAGCATTCCTGGATGGGAGAAAAATGTGCTCTGGTTTGTCGGCATTTCTTTAAACCAATCACAATCGTCTTGGGCGATGCTAAGCACCGGACGGAGCAACGGTGCCGCTGCAAAATAGTAGGGAAGGATCTTGTTTTGGTGGAACATGTGTACTTTCAAAAGTAGTTGTAGTCGTGCAACAGAAAACTCAGATTGGACAGATAGTCTAGCTAGCTGTCTGGATTTACCCTGCAAAGATCTGAGGAGCAGTTAACCATAGTGCTCAGAAATCCACCGGAGGTTAGAACGCCAACACAAAGACAGAGGAAGGGGACGGACATCGGGCGTAATTTCCGGCAGCACCTGAACAATCCTGTAAGAAACGGCATCGATATAGAGTAATAACTAACTGACTGGTTTCAGAACCATGGGATTAACCCCTACACTGGTTTACAAACACCTGAATGCTTGCTGAAGTCCAACAACAGAATACTGATAACCTATATACGCCAGGTTCACTCTGCATCTTAGTTAATTGGGCTTAAAACCAAGTCTGAACCCTCAAACAGGCCTCAAAAGGTCTAAAACTTAATTTGGTTCCCGCACAGATATATGTACAGTAAACAATCACATTCAAGACACAATCAGGAGCTATTTGGGGTTCAGTATCTTGCAGCAAATTCAACCTGCTGAGCCTCAGCCGCCCTCCTAATGTGTCTGTAAAAAAACCATTATTTATATTGCATTTTTCATACGCACAATGCCGCTCAAAGTGCTTCCAAATTAAAAAACAATGTGACTTTCAGAGTGACATGATTAAAATGACAAAAGGATGGATGCTGAACTGTGCGTGCGTGTGTGATTGCAAGCGTGTGTGTTTCTACTGGCTGACAGATCGGCCCGCTGTGTGTGGATGTATTGAACATGCAGAGCTCAGTCGGGGTTTGGAGGCTGCCGATCGATGGACGAGGATCTGCAGCAGAGAGGCTTTGTTTCTGTTCCACTGTGCTGACAGCAGGACTGCTGCTGCTTCATACACACACACACACACACACACACACACACACACACACACACACACACACACACACACACACACAGTTACCGCATCAGCTTCTCCGTCTAAAGTATATCAACCTCCGAGTCAGGTTTGATTTAGGAAAGCCGACTCATTTGTCAGCGCTGAGGGGACGGGATGAGATGGGAGTCTGGTATTACCAGGGAATGTCACAGATCTTTTACAGAAAACAATTACTGGAAATTAGGTGTAAAAAGGAAAATAACCTTAAAATGAAACCAGGATCAACAGATTAGAGCTGTCCAAATGAATGCGATATTAAAACGTTAGCGCACATTTCTTTTTAACGTCAATAATTGTTTTGACGCACAATTAACGCACCTGTGATTTGGGCCTCGGGCTGATCCGGAGTTTGGGAAATCAGGAAGGGATGCAGCAGTAACGTTGTGGATGGCTAGCAGAAACTTTACTCCATGCATGAGCAACAGATTCTCACTCCCCTCTTGTAAAATACGGACCCTTGGTCAGGTGTCTTTGTCATTGTTATATGACGCTAAAAGTCTCCTTTAGCGTCATATAACGCGCTTTAACTAAACGCGCTTGGTCGGGTCTATTGGCGTCCCTTTTGACGCAGTTATGTTAAGGAAAAGGTCGTGGGTGGGCTTACGTTTCCGTGACACGCAAGAATAACAGGACGGTTAAAGAAGAAAGCGACTTTAGGAAACGTGCCGGACACGATGCCCGGTCTCCTGGGTGAAAGTCCTGTGTTTGACCCATCCACCCCCCCAATCAACCTCCCTACGTGGAATTTCGGCCTTACATACTACTCGCTAAACCCCAAGTAGCTGCTGCTCTTTATACAAATATGTGTTATACAAACACACTGAAGGGCGCTTTTTTCCTCGCTTCAGACGCTGACAGCCACTGTCCAAACGTCCGTATTTTACGAATTCGGAGTGAGAACGGGTTGGCATGAGCAGAAAAGGTTAAAGAAAAGGGTTTGCTTTGAATGGCAGGTTGAGTCTGAAAGCCCTTCCAGATGGTTCCTGCCACAAGTTATTTGTCTTTTCATGTACTGTCGATGTGGACTGAGTTACCACTGGAGTACGTCCAGTCTCAAATACCCCTGGAGCATTAAAAACTGGATACATATGCCTTTTAAGGTACATTTAGAACATATTAAAAATGTGAAAATAATCGTGGGTTAACTATTTTAATCGATGGACAGCCAGAGTAATAATGCAACACATTCTCATGAACAGGTTCGTATGACATTGCACAAACTTGACATGACAAAGTTTAGTAGACCGGTCAAATGACAGTTAAGTTTCGGCACCAAAACGACTCGTTAAGATTTAAGGACATGAACATCCTTTTCCTGAGTGAAAGTCTTGTGTTTTCTCCTCAACTTCTTCCGGGACATGAACACCTGTTTATACACAACAATTTGTACGTTATCCTCCCAAAATTATGGCATCACATTAAGTTACGTTACGGTTAAGTTTAGCAGTCAGTTACGGTTGTTTCAGAGACCGTTACAGTTAAGTTTCGCCGACAAAAAAAGACAAAAAGTCTTGAGTTTTTCCCTAACTTCTTCTGGGACATGAACACCCGTTAATACACAAATTCATACGATATCCTCCCAAAATTATGGCATCACATTAAGTTAAGTTACGGTTGTTTCAGAGGCCGTTACAGTTGATTTTCGCTGACAAAAGGTGACTGTCTACGCTGATGACAGTTAAGTTTAGACACCAAAACTGCAACTAGTTAAGAAAAAAGATTGTTGATGTGTTTCCTGGGTGAAAGTCTTGTGTTTTCTCCTTAACTTCTTCAGGACATGAACAGCTGTTTCCTGGGTGAAAGTCTTGTGTTTTCTCCTTAACTTCTTCAGGACATTAACACCTGTTTCCTGGGTGAAAGTCTTGTGTTTTCTCCTTAACTTCTTCAGGACATGAACACCTGTTTCCTGGGTGAAAGTCTTGTGTTTTCTCCTTAACTTCTTCAGGACATGAACACCTGTTTCCTGGGTGAAAGTCTTGTGTTTGCTCCTTAACTTCTTCAGGACATGAACACCTGTTTCCTGGGTGAAAGTCTTGTGTTTTCTCCTTAACTTCTTCAGGACATTAACTCTGCTCCCCCTCTTGAAAGCCCTGTTTTTTAGGAGCCAAACATCCCCCCCGACCTCCTCCCTACAAGGATCTTCACACTCTTATACAGAAGCAGTCAATGTGTTGCTGACAGTAATAAATACATGGAATACATACAGATTACACTGCTTTACTTTTCACAGCTGTGTACGAAGAAAGATGTTTTTGTAGCATCTCCCTTCAAAATTGTGAGATGCTACAAAATAATTTGAAGTCACAGACACGCAGAGCTTTTATCAACCCTGTAACAGAGAGGCATTTAGACCTTTCAAACCTGCAAGAAACATTTTCTTTTCTCTCAGTGGAAAACAGCTGACAGTGTTTTAATGTTTGGAGAGTAAAAGACATAATATCGAAAAGTAACACAGACAAAAGGGCTGTTGTTAAGTGCTGCTCACTGGGAGTAGAGCTAAAAGTAAGAACAAAAGTGTTCAGGCACTCTGGATTCATTTCTGGATATTATTCAGACAACGTTTCAGCCCTCAGGCCTTCTTCAAAATCAACAAAAAGAGGAGAGGAGAGTAAAAGACAAACAGAGAGAAGAGCTAAAGTCAGGTTTTAATAATTAATCTGTGTGACTGGACCGCTCCATCGCCTGCACGGGAATCACACGCTCGCCATCTCAGCTGAACCCCCTCCTCGTGCAGATGGCGGAGACACCGGCTCTCCAATTAAACCCCCACTCCCCGCCCGGTGGCCATATTAAACAACAAACACTGTGCTCGGCCCCCACAGATGGTCGTAAAATGCCACTGTAGCCAGAATTGGCAGCAGCGAGGCTTTCAGCTCGATGAAAGAAGGGGGATTAATAAAGACACACAGAGAAGGAATAACAGATCCTCAAACACTGCGTCCAGGCTGAGCTCAGACATTTCTGTGTGAGGACAGCAGGTCGAGACTTCGTTGTAACTGATGGGATAATGTAAGTACACAACTAAAATATATACAGTATCTCACAAAAGTGAGTACACCCCTCACAATTTAGTAAATATTTCATTATATCTTTTAATGGGACAACACTGAAGAAATTACACTTTGCTACAATGTAAAGTATTAAGTGTACAGCTTGTATAACAGTGTAAATGTGCTGTATACACAACATGCACCTGTGGTTCAGGTGGTACAGCGGTTGCCTACCAATCTGAAGGTTGGCGGTTCGATCCCTGTCCCTGCAATCTACATGTCGAAGTGCCTTTAGGCAAGACGCTGAACCCCGAATTGCTAAATGTGTGTGAATCAATATCTGATGAGCAGGTGGCACCTTATACGGCAGCCTCGGTCACCAGTGTATGAATGTCTGAATGGTTCGATGTTAAAGCACTTTGAGTAGCCGTAAAGACTAGAACAGTGCTATATAAATACAGTCCATTTACATTTGGGTATGGTAATTTTTAGACATTTTAATGCAGAAATTGAGCGTCCAGCGTCAGTTCTGGCAGGCCAAGTAGTCAAGACGCTGCTATTGGCCAACAACACGGTCGCATCAGCTGATCTGCATCAGTGCATCAGCTGGTCGACTCCCCTCGCTTCTAAATGGCTAAACTCAAACAGGGCGCCCTACTTAATGCTGCTTTAGTTTGCTCCTAACTGCTTGCTGCTCGCATCTATGCTACCCACCTCCTCCCCTGCTCCACCTTGTCATGTATAACCTGGCATAGGCTTCTACGTCATCGTTGCTGCTCTATGGGGAATAGTTTAGCTCTCCCAGTCCTAAACTGTGTGAGCGTCCCCTAATGCTGCTGCTGCTGTCCTCTGACTCTCTGCTCTTTCATGGTGCTCATGAAAGGTCAGGGGACTCCTCTGAACAGAAGCCATAACGCCAAATTTAATTCGTAATTTATTCAATAAAATGTCCTAAAGAATTTTTATCGTCTGTGTTGTTCTTGACTTTAATGGACCTGACAGAAATGTTACATATTATATCTTCAGATAGCCCAAGGAAAAGAAACGAAAAAACTCACCGTCTCCGTCTCCTGAACCAGAACCCGGATCTGTAAGGACACAAGAGACACAACAGCCGTCAGCTATGTCTGTATTACACATGATATAATATATATAAACACTTATCAAGGGGTCAGATAATAATGGTGTTGAAATATTTCTGTAGGTGGACTGTCAGTGGTGTCCTGCCTTTTTAGTTTACTTTTGTCTGAACCAGTCAGTCAGTCAGTCAGTCAGTCAGTCAGTCAATGCATGGCCATTCTTACAGGCAATCAACCAATCAAATGTCTTGTTTTATCCACAATACAAAGATATTCAGTTTCCTGTCACAGAGGAGAGAAGAAACTAGAACATATTCACATTCAACAAGCTGACATCACACACGTTTTACTGTTTTTGTCAATTAAAAAAATGACTCAAAACGATGAATCGATTATCAAAATAGTTGGTGATTAATTTAATAGTTGACAACTAATCAATTCATCTTTGGATTCACATTGGGAAAAAGCAAAAAAAAAAATTAAAAAAGTGACCAAAACAATGAGAACCCCTCCCCACAAAAACGTAAAATAGAAAACTGTGACAAAAAGTGACTGTAATATTGAGATAGGGACAACAAAAGTGTTTTTTTCATGGTTGACGGGAAGTCAAGACAAGAGTTAACAAGCTGCATTCACACAAGTTTGACTGTTTTTCTCATAAAAAAAATGACTCAAACTGCTTAATCGATTATCAAAATAGTTGGTGATCAATCTAATAGTTGAAACCATTATCCCATAAATCTTTGCAGCTCCAAACTAAACACATACATGTCTGCTAACGTAACTGTAGACAGTTAAGAGATGTACTGCAGCCGCTCTGCAGCTCCATCAGGAAATGGACTCTGACACGATGAATCTTGGCGCAGCAAACATCGAATTAAGAAATGGACGATGCATTTGGAGTTTCTGGCACGGCGCTGCATTAGGAAATGGACACCGGCTGCTTTGTTCAATTAAATTTCACCTTTAGTCGCTGCACTTCTTTACAAAGTCATGATGGGATTGTTTTTCATGGGAAAGGAGGCAGAAATGGGCCGAGAGTGAGCTGAGGTACTAATGATTCTGTCAGCGCGTTATTGACCAAATATTGAGAGTTAACCTCCTAAAAAGAGACAAACCTCTTCCCTAGGTGTGGATAATGGTCATTTGCTAATGAAAAAATTGTTAAGGTTTAATGTTGGAGTGAAAAGGGTGAAACTCTTCCTCTTTTTTGTCTTTAAACACCTGTGAAACTGATGATGAGGGAAAAGAATGATGAGGTCATGCATTAAGCATAGTAGTTATTTACCGCATTCTCATGAATGGGTTCGTAGGATATCGTACGGAAACTTATGCTCAACATATGTGTATGACATCTTACAACCATGTGACGCAGTTAAGATGAACGTTAAGAGTTGAGTTCAGCCGAGAAAAGGTGACCATGCGGTGTTTCCTGGGTGAAAGTCTTGTGTTTTTCCCTAACTTCTTCTGGGACATGAACACCCGTTTATACACAAAAATTCATACGATATCCTCCCAAAATTATGGCATCACATTAAGTTAAGTTCCGGTTAAGTTTAGCAGTCAGTTACGGTTGTTTCAGAGGCCGTTACAGTTGATTTTCGGCAACAAAAGGTGACTGTCTACGCTGATGACAGTTAAGTTTAGACACCAAAACTGCAACTAGTTAAGAAAAAAGATTGTGGTTAAGATTAAAACACCGGTCTCCCTGTTTCCTGGGTGAAAGTCTTGTGTTTTCTGTTACGTATTGTTGCATACTGTAATATTTTACCGGGAATAGTATGCAATTTGTGTACTATTGTTTTCATACTAAGGTTTCAGACATACAAAAATATCTCACATACTGTTTTAGAAACTAAATAGCATGTTAGTGTGGGATTTAGGGCGTAGCCTTAGCTACCCAGCATGCATGTCTTTATGGTGAGAGGAAACCGGAGCACCCAGTGGTGACCCACACAAAACATGGGGAGAACATGCAAACTCCACACAGAAAGAGAGGCCCTGCCAGGACCGGGGATCAAACTCTGCAGTGCCAACTTGCTGTGAGGCTGAAGTGCTAACCACTGAGCCACTGAGCCACCGTGTCTTCATAACAAACTGTTTCCTTCTGCTGCGGCTCGACAGATCAACCGATCCTGGGCTGGATAAAAAGTCTGCAGCAGCATCAGCAGAGGAATCAGACGCTGCAGCAGCAGAGAGTCAATAAAACCTGCAGAGGAAATTAAACATGGCTGACCCCGTGTTTAATGAAGCACGGCCAGGCTTTTACTGCTTCCTCCGCTGCAGAATCCCTCTGATGTTCCTCAACTCGGAAGACTTCCTAATGTGAGAGATAACCAACGGAAAAACTACTAGGGGCTCGGGGAAAGAAATTGAAAAATCGTATGTGTTGTGTGGGTTTTTGCGACGATTTTCAAAATGGATTCTTTTCCCTCGAATCAATATTTTGTCTTTATTTCTTTTACCAATGATTGAGCTAAATATGTTCTGTTTCTACGGTACCGCCGACAGCGACTACATCATGTCCGTTTCCACAATGTGATATTATGACTTGGCGTAAACATACACGCCCACTTTCTTAAGCCAAGTGGCGTGTTATCTGTATGCATTTTGAGCTACCCGCGTGTATGTCTACGCTGTATACAGCGGACGTAAACATACACACCACTTTCTACAAGTGATGTAAGAGATAACCAACTGTAACACTACCTTTGTTTCTTTGTGGCTCTTGTGAACCTCGCTGATCTTGATGGAGATGAACGGAGGCAGGTGTGGCAATTTCATTCATTACAACAAAATACTCCTTTAAAAAAACAGGGATTGAAAAGGTTCCCCTTAAAGCAGACATAAAGGTCAATCTTCTGTTCTGTTCACAGTTGGAAAGAGAGAGAAGAAAGAAAAAAGAAAGAGCCAAACAAGGACATGACATTCACCGTCTTCAGAGATGACATTTTCAGTTGCAGCTTCGGTTCTGCTTTAAGGACTCTGCTACATCCATTTAAAGGCTACATTTCACACACATTACAAAAAGGAAACATTGTTCCACTTCAGAAGGTTTTGTTCTTGAACTTTTTGAGATAAATTGATATACGCTGAAACCAAAATCCGTTTGTAGTCTGTTGCTGCATGTCTGGATACAATGGAAAGAGAAACACAACCCCAACTCAAGGTCCACTTACTAGTTTTTTTGCAAAGTGACCAATCTATGAAGCTAAGGCTACATTTACATTGCTACGATTTGGTTGTTAAGCGTTTGAGTTTTGAGCCAAAAGTGATCTCTGTGTACCAAGTGTTTTTAGCTGCAGTAGAAGAACTAATCTCTGTTTAAACTAACACGCCCAAACCTCAATCTCATCAACATTCTGGTATACTGGACATAAACTCCAGTATACCAAACCAAAACGGGTCAGAAGTGTTTCCAAATGGCTCCGGTTTAGGGGCTCAGAAACACCAGAGCAGGGGGAATGAGAGGGGGAAACGCCAGAGCAGGGGGAATGAGAGGAGGAATGAGAGGGGGAAACACCAGAGCAGGGAGAAACACCAGAGCAGGGAGAATGAGAGGGGGAAACACCAGAGCAGGGGGAATGAGAGGGGGACACACCAGAGCAGGGGGAATGAAAGGAGGAATGAGAGGGGGAAACACCAGAGCAGGGGGAATGAGAGGGGGAAACGCTAGAGCAGGGGGAATGAGAGGGGGAAACAACAGAGCAGGGGGAATGAGAGGGGGAAACACCAGAGCAGGGGGAATGAGAGGGGGAAACACCAGAGCAGGAGGAATGAGAGGGGGAAACACCAGAGCAGGGGGAATGAGAGGGGGAAACGCCAGAGCAGGGGGAATGAGAGGGGGAAACCCAGAGCAGGGGGAATGAGAGGGGGAAACATAGCAGAAGATATTCCTTTTTAAACCAAAATATTACACACACTGTAAAGAAAGACGCGTTGTCTTGCGGCTTGTCTGAACTTCCAGGGTTAAAAAGTCGAGCCAAGTGGCTTAAGCCTGCATTCTTTATAACAACCAGCAGGGGGCGACTCCACCGGCTCCAACAAGGAAACCCCTCTAATACGTTTCCCGTCCTCCACCAGGAATTGTATGGCATTCATTGTTTTAAATGAAATGTCTCTGTTAGCCAAATTAAGTTTTTAAGTTTTTAAGAAATATCTGATTCTCTCTTTCGTGTTTGTTTCAACAGCCTCAGACTGCTTGAGAGGCGATTTAACTGTCAGACGGATTACAGTTACCTTTATTTTGTAATTAAACGGCAAAACGCCGTTACATGTAACTGGTTACTCCCCAACACTGCCTTTAAACAATGTTGCCTACTTCTGAAACACAAGGAAAAAATCTTCTCCCAAAGCCTTTAAAAGATTATTAAAAGTTGAGCTCATAGGAAGCCAAAGGTTCAGGAGGAAAACGGCGGGATATCCTTTTCTTATAGTCCACCTGTATGAAATCTGCTCTCTGCTGCAGGCGCCCCTCTCCTCCTCTCCATCTTTCTCCTCGTTCAACAAGCCAGAAAAAGTCAAAAAGGCAACAAAACAAGTTTTAGGGCCCTAGTTTAACGATCTAAGCACACGGCGTGAAGCGCACGGCGTGAATCATCTGGTGCAGGTGTGTTTAGAGCGTGTCCAAATCCACTTTTGCTAGTTTGACAGTGGAAAAAAGGGTCTGTGCGCCGGGCCAATCATCTCCCCTTCCCTTTAAAAGCCAGGCGCGTTTGGACCTTGGAGCATTGCTATTATGATGGAGGATTTCTATTTGTAATCTTCTGCATGTGTGTGTGCTGCTGTGCGTCCCTGTGTGTGTAACAAGCATGGTGTGCACGCGCTGTGAACAAGTCTAGGAGCATTTTACTAATTTGCTGTTAAAATAACAATGAAATGCTGCGTTATTGACTTTAGACCAGGTTTTTGTTGGTCAATGCCGCGATCACTTCTCGCTGCCTCAAGATAGCAATACGCCCAGAATGCACCTGAACACACCTCCCTGTAAGACCAGCACGCCCAGAATGCACCTGAACACACCTCCCTGTAAGACCAGCACGCCCAGAATGCACCTGAACACACCTCCCTGTAAGACCAGCATGCCCATGGGCAGGTGCATTTAAACGACGTGGGCGCTGGACGGGAATCTGACAACTGTGTCGGTCTTAGCAAAGACACTTGGGTCGGGCTTTGCGCTGCGCCAGGTGCAAGACAGGGTCCTTAAAGAGTAATAACTGTGGCCTGAGGAGGGTGTGGATGTTGAGACATTCGCTGACCTGTGAACAGATCCCAGCGAGGAGTTCTCAGCCTTCCTACCTCCAAGCTTTCCTGCTCGTGGGAAATAAACCCAGCTGAGTGTTTGTGCCGTTGCCTCGGCTCACAGCCGCTGAACGATCCAATTACAGGAAGCATAAATCTCGGGGAGAGGAAATTGGACAAGAGAGAGGCGAGGGAAGTGGAGACCTCGGTGTACCAGGTAATAAGAGCAGAACAGCGGGCGGCGCCTCCTGGGAAATCAGGCCAATGCCCCTGCAGATGGAGTTGACCGCCGCCAACACCCCTGCCGCTGTTGTGGCGTTGCCGTAAATTTCCCCGACACATTTCTCAAGAGTGGGATCAGAACATAAACCCTGACTGGCCTGCAGAGACGTCTGAATCCAGAGAGTCAGCCGGAGGAAATCGCTTCTTTCTGCCTCAGAATAAGTCTGATTTACGGCGGCTGATCATCCAGCTGTGCAACATTAAACCTGTAGGTTTTAGGATATAAACTCTGCCTCATGCCAATATACCTCACACACTGTAAATCTGGATGCTTTTCATGGCCAAGTTGTAAAGTCAAATCTTAATGTTCCCGCATAAAATGATATTTCAGATGACAGAGTTCTTCCAACTTTGTGTCAACTGTTTGTGTCTCTTTCCTGCAAACCGCTGAAGGGTTAAAGAGTAACTTGGGTTGTTTTTTTTCAACCTGGAACTCTATTTTCCTATGTTCTTGTGTCTAAGTAACTGACGGAAACAACAATCTTTGAAATTGGTCCAGTGTTGAGCGAGAACGCTGCAGCCGGCAGCGACGAAACAAGCTGCAACGTAACGTTAACCGTCAGTCAGCGTCCACTAAAACTTCTGTTGTTGCCGCTGACAGACTCAGGTTATTATTCTAAGTGTCTGACAACATTATGGAAAGCATCCCTACAGAGATAGACCTTTTTGTTAAAGAGTAAGATCCTTTTAGTTTAACAAGAAAGAGCCCTGAAATCACCATCACCAAACTACACCAGACTCCATGTAAATAATCAGGACTTTTATCATCGTAAAACACACTTCATTCAAAGTGGACAGAAACTAAATAAAACTATCAAAAGCCATCTTGGTTCATCTTTCCACTGTTCCAACAATCACCACTCTGGTTTGGTTGAAATAAACTCTTAATTCACCCATTTACATGTGGAAATATGCTGGCTCTATAAACGCTAAAATTAGTGATTATTTACATGGAGTCTGGTGGAGATATGCTGGCTCTATACACGCTAAAAGTACTGATTATTTACATGGAGTCTGGTGGGTTTGGTGATGGAGATTTCGGGGCATTTTCATGTTAACCCTTGTGTGTTGTTCGGGTCTGTGGGACCCGTTTTCAATGTTTGCTAAAATAAAAAATATGCTATTTATTACTTCTTCTAACTCAAACTCATTGGCCTTGGGTCATTGTCTGTGAAGAACATAAAAAATAACTTATTTTCAATGACTGCACACGGTACAGCCCCCCCCACCCCCTACACATAACTATTACATATGAGGTGTTCGGGTCTACTGGACCCGAGTGTATTTAAATGTAGGTGCTATGAAACTATGTTGTCTTTCTGCACCTGCTATTCCCACACAAAGTTACAAAATTGTTACATTTCAAGCACTTTCACCTGTTCTGATTAAGTTCTAAGAAATAAGCACCAATAATGATCAAAATTTTGTTTCTGTTTTTTTTTTTTTTTTTTTACCTTTTTTATAATTGAATTTCCTTGTTTTCTCACAAAAAACGAAAATGATCATATCATCATACATGTGATCTCACAGGAGTAAATGGCAAATATGAACCATAGATGATGTATATATCATTGGTAACTGAGCTAAAGTAAACATCTATTACGTATTTCTACATAAATTGTTATGGCTGTATTGATTTAAAAGCCTAAAAATGTGACCCGGGAACATTGGCTGTGTAACAAAAATATGAACACCACACAAGGGTTAAACAAAAAGGATCTTACTCTTTAACAAAAAGGTCTACCTCTGTAGGGATCCTTTCCATAATTAGAATAATAATCTGAGTCTGTCAGCGGCAACAACAGAACTTTTAGTGGACGCTGACTGACGCTGAACATTAGTCCTGTAGGGTTACATTGCAGCCCGGTTCACGGCTATCCTCATTTCACTGTGGTCTCTTCTGAAACCTCTGAAGGGCCCCCGGAGGGTCCCTGGACTCCGGTTTGGGAACCACTCCGCTTCGGGAGGATTTAAACAGCCGTCATCCACGGCTCCTAATTAAAATTGATCGGCAGTTTGATTAATCGTCCCGTTCCCTGAAAACCAAATCGACTGATGACGTTCCTCAGGGTGCAGAGGAAAAATCGAGCACGAGCGCTGGGCTTTGATGTTCAGCCAATTAAAAAATGTAATGACAGTGAAGGTAAACCCAGCGGAGCGCCGACTCTGAGAGGATCATTAAAAGTACCAGCCAGGCACTTACAGTCACGTTACAGAACGATCAGCTGCTGCAACGAAGCTGCACACTTTGAATTATTACTTCTACCATCCGTCTGCTCAGCACATCGGAAAACACTTTAAGTGATGCAGCTTATTTCTAAAAAGCCTTTTGTGAAATGATAACAGGGTTTACACGCTCTTTATCTGAAGGTGTTTCAGCACTAAATCCCATCTATCTATTAATGGGCCGTCTCCAGTAGCAAAGATAGCGTGGGTGCGGCCGCCCCAGGGCCCCGTGCCAATTAGGGGCCCCTCAAACACCACCGATCTTGCGTCACTTGACGAGAACGGGGCCCAAAGTGACACATTGCAGATTATTAGCTGACAGAAGCTAATTACTGCACATGAGCTTACCTTGTGATAATCCAGCTCTGCTTATCAAACATATAGATAATAGTGCCATGTCAATGATATAGTGTGGCACTGATTGAGCGCACTTGGCCTGTTCAGCGCCATCGCTGTCCATCATCTGTCTCTGTCCGTGGTGCTGAAACATTTTTACTTGACTGGCAAACTGTAGTTTTTGTTCGTCAATACAAACGTGTGGCTTTTCTTTGTGTTTTATTTGACATATAGGCTTACTTGGCTCAACAAGTGACACATTACATGCATTCATCAGATATTTTACCATTTTTTTTTATTTTAAAATGATTTGGTAGCAGAGGGTCCCATGATGAAGCTCCGCCCCCACTGTACTGAGAGTCTAGCTCCGCCCCTGGCCGTCTCTTATGTTCTAGGACAGTTTCTCGGAAAAATAAAACATTTAACAAATTTGAAATAGTTTGAGGTTTTATGGCTGTACGTGCACAGCCAAACTACCTGCAGTCAGTGCTTGAATTGGGCTTCTAGTTATAGGGCCCTATCTTAGTATATCTTGCACCCGGCGCAGCACGGCGCAAATCTCGACGCAAGTGTCTTTGGTAGTTTAAGACCGACGCAGTCGTCAATTTCCCGATGTGTTTGGACAGATCCCCACTGCTAAAAAAAAGTCCTAAAGGAAACACTGCATACACAAATCAATAAAGAATAAAGAGTCGTGATTCTCTTTTTGGTGACCTCACCCCTCCCCTTGCCCCCAATCAATCAGGTTTCCATGGCGCTGAGCGCTGTGTGTTTGCTGGCAGACTCACCGGCGGAGCAGGGCCCGTCCGACGCCCGGGAGATGAGGCGCTGCTGTTTGCAGGACGCCTGGCGCCGGTAGCACTCGTTCTGGTAGGTGTCCCCGTTGGAGCCGCACACAGGGATGTAGTTTTTGTGACACTGGGAATCAAACACAATCAGAATGTTAATTAAATCTCAACGTGACCGCCGGACACCAAACTCTGGACGCACTCCAAAAGCAGAGCGGCGGGGAGAGAAGAGAAGTTTAAAGATCCTAAGGTTGGATTGAAGTCAGAGGGATGTAAATAAGTACTGTACTTCAGTCCAAATGTTGAGGTACTTGTAGTTTACTTGAGTCTTTTCTTTTCATGTCACTTTCTACTTCTACTCCGCTACATTTCAGAGAGAAATATTAACCCTTGTGTTGTTCTTGGGTCAAATTCTTTCTGCCAAATTGCCCAAAAATAACATGGATGCATGGATGTACATTGCATGGAACCCATACAACAATCTTTGCAGGCAAAATCAATGATTACTTTCATTGAATTTTGGGCGTAACAGTATCCTGACTAAACTTTGACCTATACCCCTCTGTGATCCACTCAACATTCACTGATATTCACTATTAGTCAACATAATTCATAATTTCTGCTTTTTTTAACTTAAAAATTAAGTATAATGTCATATAAATTAGGTTTATCGCCCAGAAATTTAAAAAAAGCGTTGAAAAAAGCGCCAAAAAGGTTTTTAAAAAACATTTTCAATTTTGACACGGAAGGACAAGTTCATGGTCCACATGGCAGAGAGAGACAAGAAACGGCGCCTAAAACATCAAAAAAGCCGGAATGTCATATTATTAGCGACAAAAAAACATTGAAGTAGGGGTGTGCAAAAAAATCGATTCACATTGGAATCGCGATTCAAGCTCAACCGATTCAAAATCGATTCATAGAGTTCCAAAAATGTATTCATATTTTTTAATATTAATTATATGTCTACTGCAATCACATGGGAAAAGTAACTACAAAAATCGATATTGAATCAAATCGTTTTCTGAATCGTGCACCCCTAGTGATAAAGTCTTTTTAAAAAATGAAATGTCGGGAGGTTGAAAACAGGCAGTTAGAGGATCGGGAGTTTCATTCATTCTGCACGTAGGTTCACACAAAATAACTCGACTCTGGCTGTCAGAAACTAACTGCCGCTGCCAAGGACACATTTCAGTTTGGAAATCCATATTCTATTAACTCAGAGCCATCAATCATTCAGCAGGAATTCCCCACAGAGCTGACCTCTGTCCCCTCTCACAGCCAGTGCACGCTGGACAGACGCACGCTGGACAGATGCACGCTGAACAGATGCAAGTTGTGCAGACGCACAATGAACAGACGCACGCTGCACAGATGCACCCTGAACAAACGCTTGCTGCACAGACGCTCGCTGAGCAGACGCACACTGGACAGACGCACGCTGAACAGACGCAAGTTGCGCAGACGCACGATGAACAGACGCAAGTTACGCAGACGCACGATGAACAGACGCAAGCTGAGCAGACGCACACTGGACAGATGCACGCTGAACAGACGCAAGTTGTGCAGACGCACAATGAACAGACGCACGCTGCACAGATGCACCCTGAACAAACGCTTGCTGTGCAGACGCTTGCTCGCTGCACAGACGGCTTGCTGCGCAGACGCTCGCTTCAGACACCAACTGTGACTCCAGGGTTCAAAATCTACTTTTTTGTCCACCAGCCAAACGGCTAGTGAATGTTCAAATTTTACCAGCCACCCAATAGGATGGTGAGTGAAGCAAATCTACCAGACAGCTTTCATATTTTACCAGCATTTGACTGTTAGATGGTGCTGATTTTGAACCCTGCTGTGACACCAAACAAACACAGGACTTTCACCCAAGAGACCGGGGGTTCATGTCCCGTTTGAAAAGAAAAGGAAACGAGAGTTGTTTTAACTTTAGGGAACAAACGGAGCTACGTCACGTTCTGCGTCACGTGGTAACCTTCAGGAAGTGAAGTCACATCCGATTTGAACCCAAACCTCCATCTTTTTATCAACTTAAAGGTGCTGTAGGTAGAATTGTGAAGATCCAGGACTTAGCCAAAAAAATTGAACATCGAGAACTTCTCAGTCCCTCCCCCCTTTCTGCTAAAGCCCAAAACGGTCTCCTAAGCCCCTCCGCCCACAAGGGAGAATGAATGCGTGTGCATGAGCAGTGATTGACACACAGTTAGACCCCTCCCCCCCTTGGCCCTGATTGGTGCATCTGAACAGGGAGTGGTGGATTTTTACAAATCTCACTCCAGGCTGTAGGTGGAGCCAGAGGAGCTGGATTTATTTAAATGACCTGCTTCCTGTAGTTCTACTGGAACATAGGGTCAGTTTCAGCTAATATGACAGAAAGTTAGTTTTATAAGTCTTACCTACTGCACCTTTAACTAATATAAGTAGTTTTGGTGTCTATATCTAAACAAACTGGGACCGTTTCACAATGTTAACGACGCGACCGCTACCTTCTCTGGTTTAGATATGTGGGTCGTATTAGAGGAGAGTAACAATAACGACTCATACCGCCGTTTGGTTTGGAGGACTTGTTTCCTTGAGGTAAAAAAGAAATGTGTTCCTGAGAATCCAACTGAGGCAGCATCCAAACAGAAAGTCATTAACTGTGTAATCTCTCCAGCAGGCAGGGGAAAAGGTCAGCGAAGCCCACAGAGCTCACGCAGGCCTCTCGTCACGCCGCTGGGAGCTCACAGTGATAGGGAAAGGTGACAGTCGGAAGACTCGAAGGAGAGAGAGATTTTCGTGGAACTGAAACTGTGAGTCCTCAGTAGAGCTGCATGACATGAGGAAAATACGCGATAACATTGTTGAATATGGCGATAACGATATAACTCGCGATAAAGAAACAGATAACGTGTTCTCAGTTATGCTGCTTTCAATATTCTGCTAAAATTTAACAAACTGCTTGTTGAGTTTAAAACAAATGAAAGGAATTCATTACCAACTTTATGTTATGGTACAAATTGAACATTGAATTGAACATAAAAGGCAGCACTTAAAAAAGAATGACAGCTACATTTTAAAGTGCAGTTTTCTGCTGATATTTTCTTTCAATTCACACAAAAAAACAGAGTGTCACTCGCGATACGTTGCAGCCTTTTGCGATGTGTTTATTGCGGCACTTATTATCGCAATGCTATAATACAGCGTGCTCTTTCTGTCATGGTTACAACGTCCTTTAAAAACACTTCAAACCAAAAACTACATGACAAACGACAGCAACAGCTTCTCATTCTGCGAGCTTGAGGATTTGGAGGAAATGAAACTGATGACTTCATGTTTCTTTACCTGGAACTGGCAGACACATTTGAGCTGAGCGCCGTCGTCTCTGCAGACGCCTCCGAATCGACAGCTGGAGTCATCACAAACCCTCAGGTCGCTCTTCTTCTCCGACAGGTCTGCAGCACAGAGAGAGACACACGACCGGTTACACAGAGACACACAACGGAGATACACAACGGAGACACACAACAGAGACACATGACAGGTTAAGCCCCTGACACACCAACCCGACGGCCGACCGTCGGCAGAAAAGTCAGTCTGACTGATCAGTCTCCCCGAGGTCCAAAAAGTGCCTCAGAACACACTGTAGCGACGCCGACTTGAGCGTACTTTCTGCACATGCGCGAGACGTAATACAAAAAATTAAAACCGGAAATGACGTCACGTGGGTCTGGATTCTCCAGCCGATGGTAATGGTCGGCTCGTCCGAAATACGATCTCGTATTTTACAAAAATAATTTAAAACGTGTTTCTGAAAACATTTTAAGAGAGAAATAGGCCGTGCAGTTTCTGAATCTGTCTTCATTTCAGATCGACAAAGGTCAGTTTAAAAGATTTTCGTCAGATTTTGAGAGGCTGTCCGTCACTCATCCCGCTCGTCATTTCCGGGTAAGCGCTCCACCAATCAGATTGGTCATTGAGTCCGACTGCACGTCCTCCGACCCAGCAAGTCAAATCGGCCAAAATGAAGGCCAACGGCACGGAACACACCGAACAGACTCGAGTCACCGACCTCGCCAGACTGTCCACGGCCGATCATCGGGTTGGTGTGTCAGGGCCTTTAAACAACACACATCGGGTTAAACAAAAAGGTAGACGTTGAGCGGGTAGATCCATATCACACCAATAACCAGGGATGGCCCGGGGCATATAGGCAGTATAGGCAAAAAAACATGTTGACAAAAGAGCCAAAAACGTTGAAGAAAGGGACATAACGGCAAAGAAAGCGTCAAACATGTCAACAAAGCAACAAAACTAGTGACAAAAACAACAAACATTTTAGAAAAGCGACAAAACTGTCCCCCAAAAAAGTGACAGAAACGTCAAATAAAAGCTTAAAGCTACATTGTGTAAGAATTTCTCCCATCTAGCGGTGAAATTGTATATGACAACCAACTGAATACTACTTTCTAGCCCTTCCTCCTACGGTGGCCGAACCCAAAATGATCTCTTAGTGTCTCCATCGTTTCCATCCAGCTGTTCTAACCACTCCAATATTAACTTTGGTCTTGTTGCTTTGCCTGTCACGTTGTCGTTTTAATTCTCTTTTTCGCTTCCCTGGCGAGTAATCTCCCCTGGGATTCGTCACGGTGCCACTGAGTGTAAGAGGGCGAAATGCGGAGGTATGTCCCTCTTTGGCTAATGTATTTTAAAGATGGAGGTATGTCCCTCTTTGGCTAATGTATTTTAAAGATGGAGGTATGTCCCTCTTTGGCTAATGTATTTTAAAGATGGAGGTATGTCCCTCTTTGGCTAATGTATTTTAAAGATGGAGGTGCAACATGGCTGCCGCCATTCGAGCAACTCGCTCGTATGTATTCTGAATGATTCTGAATGTCAGATTCTACGCTTACGAAAATACTTTGATTAGTTGGTGGAAGTAATTACACATGAATGAGACATATTTGTGAAAGAACAAAGGGGTTTTTGCTAAGAATCAACTCAAAAAAATTACACAATGTAGGTTTAAAAAAGCATTGAAAAAGCAAGAAAGACGCCAAGGGCCCCTACGGTTTGGTGCCGGCTCTGCCAACAACATCTTCCACAAATATCAGCAGTGAATTCAGACACCGCTCCTCCGATCAAACACTCAGAATAAAACACAGACAGCTTTATGAGTTTATGAACATTAAAAGCAGACAGAAAGCAGTGCTGCGGGGGGGAAAATATGGACACATTTCCCAGCAGAGAAGAGCAGATGATTGTTTATGAGACGGAGCAATAAGGCGTTCTGTCGGAGCAGCAGACACCTAAATTACACGTATGTTTACGCCAGGGAAATAATTTTGTGATATGACGACACTCGCGCCAGGAACACGCCGCATGCTGAAACGCCGCGAATAGCCGTGAATGGCTGCCAAAAATCACCATGAACCTGAATGTTTTATTTTGAAAACTAGTTTTATTTTGTAAAGTATCCTGCTTGCACTGTGGCTTTCCTGTACGTGATTACCTGCCAGGCTTGACACATTCGCTCACGGCTTCACCAGAGAAATAGAGCAGGGCGCGGAAAATGCAAACAGCTCCACACACACACACACACACACACACACACACACACAACATCGTTAATGAGCCAGTCAATTTGCATCACATTTTGTTTATAGCTTCTACCTGAATCTGTGTGGTTTGAAGTTTAGTTTCTATGTTATGTCTGCTTTATTTTACATTTCATCTACAAATATGTCTTACGAAGATAGATTGAGAACATTAAGTTTACTGACTCTCATATTTAGGAGATACAGAAGTGCTATGATTCAGGTGTATAAGCTTGTACAGGGAATATATGATGTAAGAGTTGAGCCTATCTTTCAGTTTTGGAGCAGTAGGTATGAGACACGAGGGAATTCTTTAAAACTTTACCCTAGAACATGCCGGTCTGAAAAGAGAAAGAATTTTTCACACTCTGTGCAGTAAAATCATGGAGCGAGCTTCCAGAAGAAGTTGTGCGTTCCCGTTCAATTCATTCTTTTAAGAATAGGTTAGATGCATTTCGCCTGTCAAAAGGTGTAATGTATAATTATAAAGCTTGTCAGTAATTTTAACTTATTTATGAATTGTTAGAAAATTTCAATCATGAAATGAATGTGTTTTATGAAAACAACATGTTAAAATGTGAATATATATATAGATATATATTTGTTTTGTGATGCTTGAGTCTGGAATAGAGGATTTTATATTATTATATTATATTAGTATTATAATTTTCGATAAATTCAATTAAATTCAATAAAGGTTAGCTTATAGGAGTCGTGTTAAGTAGGGCTGGGTACCAGATTCAATACTCTTTAGGCTCCGACCGATTTTTGCCTCTAAAGTATTGAGTATCAAAAAATGCCTCGTCATTCAATACCTGATTTCAACCCCTAAGGAGTAAATCTCATCAGAGTCAGTGAGCCAATCAATACGCAGCATGCTTCTACCAAGATCTAATAATGTCTGTGATTGGCTGTCTAACGTTACACGTCGTAGAGACACACAGGAGAAACTCTCCGTTACACAGAGACGGACTCACGTGGTCGGAGCTGAAATGGAATAAAAATATTTGTGCCGTAATGTTGTCACTTCTTTTTGTTTTACAAAATTGGTATTGGAAAAAGTATTGTTTATGAAATGGTATATCTCACGTAGAGGTCGACCGATTCATCGGTTTTGCTGATTAATCGGCACCGATAGTTGATTGGTGGAACTATCGTTATCGGCAAAAATCCATACCGATAGTTTTTCCTGGTTGCGTCCGTTGCTGGAGCGGCTGAGAAGCGCACGCTGTCATTCATTACACAGTATGCGAGAGCTGAGAAGGGTCTGCTGGCATCATGCATTACAATAGCGGCCTCTAGAGGCGAAATAAAAACTATCACTGATGCCTGGTGTTGTTTATTTTCGACACGTGTTACTGCGCGCTGCACGGAGAGCACATGCTGTGGAGAAGGCTGACATCAGATGCACGTTTAAAGCATCGACAGCAAAAAGGTATTTATACAGTACATTTTGTCATATCATTATAAAGTTATTAATTTGTTGAATAGATGCTGCATTAGAGAAAGAACAGCACAACAGTATGTTTCTTTGCTTTCGAGGCTGAGATGACGCTAAACATTAGTAGTAGGCTAACTTACCTCAAGCGGTTAAAACACTGACAAAAATAAACGCTAAAAAGTCCGACCCAAATGTCAGAATCAGAACCCTAAAGGATCGTCCATGATCCCAAAGGGCACTTCTGATTCATATTTAGATATTACATTACATGACATTACATGTCATTTAGCTGACGCTTTTATCCAAAGCGACTTACAATTGCTATATATGTCAGAGGTTGTACGCCTCTGGAGCAACTAGGGGTTAAGTGTCTTGCTCAGGGACACATTCGTTGATGTATCGCAGTGGGAATCGAACCCTGGTCTCCCACACCAAAGGCATGTGTCATATCCACTGCACCATCACCACCCGACCATAATTTAATAACAGTTAAACGTAGAGACTTACTGATTGCTGCAGCTAAAAGCTAACGAGTTAGCCGTCACGGGGGTGTCTTTGGTGTCTTTGGTGTCTCTGGTGTCTCTCTAGCCTCTACAGGTGATTTTCTATCCAGCCTGGAACTTGGGCCTTTTTTCGGGGTTGTTGAGCATTAAATCCAAACTGTTACATCCAAGATTTATCCACTTGATGTCCATAATTCATCACGTTTTCGGTCATTTCTGCCGCTAACTCCGTGCTACCCATTGACAGTAGGTGCTACCAACAAGGGAATCTCCCATGATGCCTTTGTTTACGTTTTCAACCAATGGGAAGGCAGGTCCGTCACACATTATGCCTTATATGGGCATCCAAGCGAGAAGAAAGAGTATAGTGGGAAAGATAGATCCCTCCAGGTCAGAGATCGTCTGTTACCGTTCTAAACCGTTCTACAGAGAAGAATGGCGTCACTGTTTTGAGATTTGGCTTACATTTGGGCATTTTTTGAAGAAATGTAAATAGTTTGTCCTTTATATGAATTATAATGCTCATTATGTTTATTTTTGCACTGGATGACTCCAAATATGTAGGAGAACTGTTTTAGACAACACACATGCTTGTGTAGCATTGCTGTGGGTGTAATATCAATAAATATGACATTATTATTTTGATTATTGGCAAAAACGTCTGGACTTTTTTTGAAACAATGTATGTATTTTGTCAACTGTATAAGTTATAAATACTATCGGTCGATTAATCGGTTATCGGCAAATACGGCCCAACCTAGCTATCGGTATCGGTAAAATCCACTATCGGTCAACCTCTAATCTCACGTTACTGTATTGTGTCAACAGTTAACTTCATTTAATATTGTATGTGGTGTTTTCTTTTGCGGGGAGCAAATGTTCCACCAAAACAAGTTCCTTCCTGAGACTATTTAGCAGAGCCACCGTCGCTGCGTCTGAAGCTTAGCGCCGCCCAAGATGACTGTGATTGGCTTAAAGAAATTAAAACGACCCAAAGCGATTTATTCTCCTATCCCAGAATGCATCTGTGGTGTAGCCAGACCTTCCTCCGCAGCGCTGTGGAGGTAGGTGCAGAGCGTGGAGTTAATGGTTGTTAGACTCTCTTTGAATTGATAGAAGAACTTAAAAATTCTCTGAAATCAGGACCAGGTGGCTGCAGCTTTTGGTTCGACCATGCTTTAAGTGACTAGTTAGTTTAAAAACAGCTAGCTCTCACACTGACAGACACACACATACAGACACACACACACACACACATATACACACACACACACACACACACACGCAGTTCTGGCAGCTCTCACATATGTCTTGTCTGATAATAACAGGCCTCCATGACTCAGAAAGGTGCAGCTGACTTAAATTATCGACATTTTCTTTGAGATAAAAGCCACAGATTCCTGCCTCTGAAGTGTGTGTGTGTGTGTGTGTGTGTGTGTGTGTGTGTGTGTGTGTGTGTGTGTGTGTGTGTGTGTGTGTGTGTGTGTGTGTGTGTGTGTGTGTGTGTGTGTGTGGAGAAGAGCGGTGTAATGGTCTGTAATGACTGTTTGCAGACCTCCCCTACTTCTAAAGATGGCTGGTCGCAATAACAAGTCACTTTCCTTTCAGAGCTTGAAATCACCGATGCATTCAAATGTCTGAAATGAAAATCCCCCCGAAACTGGATGTTATTCCATTTTGAGAAAGACACAAAATAGTTTTTTCACTCAAGGCTGATGTCCCCTCTTTCTTTTAGATTTAATTCTCAGAAACTGTTCAAACACTTTGCTGTTTATTGGCTGTTATTCAGCAGCGTTGAGGCTCTAAACATTTATACAAATCTGAACGTGAATATGTATTCGATGTAGTCTATGGGTTTAGTTTTTAACATTTTGCAGATAACTGTCTGACCGTTGCCGCCGTGTTTAAGAAACCAAACACCCCCCCTGAGTTAGACACATAGGGCCCTATCTAGCATCCGGCGCAGGCCAAAGCCCGACCCAAGTGTCTTTGCTAGTTTAAGACCGACACAGTTGTTAATTTCCCGTCCAGCTCCCGTGTCGTTTAAATAGCAAATGCACCTGCGCCCATCTGTGCGCCTATGGGCGTGCTGGTCTTACAGGGAGGTGTGTTCAGGTGCATTCTGGGCGTGCTGGTCTTAAAGGGAGGTGTGTTCAGGTGCATTCTGGGCGTATTGCTATCTTGAGGCAGTGGGAAGAGATCGCGCCACTGACCAACAAAAACCTGGTCTAAAGTCAATAATGCATATGCTTGTTACACACACAGGGACGCACAGCAGCACACACACATGCAGAAGATTACAAATACAAATGTTACGGTGTAAATCCTTCATCATAACAGCAATGCTCCAAGGTCCAAACGCGCCTGGCTTTTAAAGGGAATGGGAGATGATCTCTGATTGGTTGATTGCATGTTACGCCCACAACACACCTATGATTAATGAAGACACTAAGTACAACCCTTTAGAACCATGCGCCCGGCGCACGGACCCTTTTTTCCGCCGTCAAACTAGCAAAAGTGGATTTGGACACGCCCTAAACACACCTGCGCCAGGCGCTTCACGCCATGCACTTAGATCGTTAAAATAGGGCCCTCTGTGGTAAACAGCTGTAAATAGCCAAGTATTCAAACAACAACTATAAGTAATAGACATCTAACAAAACAGACTTTTTAACTAATTCAGCCCGATTTTGACCCTCCACCGGACGTGATCCGTTCACGTTAAAGAAACCTGCTGAGTCCTGTGTGGCTCTGCTGCGGGACGTTCAAGGCTAATTAAGTCCAACCAGCAGCCACATTCATCAGCCTGGAGGCCGACAAACACTGCTGATCAACTCCCTGTGTGTGTGTGTGTGTGTGTGTGTGTGTGTGTGTGTGTGTGTGTGTGTGTGTGTGTGAAAGTCTCTGTGTGTTGTATGTGTGTGTGTGTGTGTGTGTGTGTGTGTGTGTGTGTGTGTGTGTGTGTGTGAGTGTGTGTGTGCGTGTGTGTGTGAGAGAGTGTGTGTGTGTGTGTGTGTCTCTGTGTATGTGTGCGTGTGTCTCTGTGTGTGTGTGTGTGTGTGAGTGTGTGTGTGTCTCTGTGTATGTGTGTGTATGTGTGAGTGTGTGTTTGCGTGTGTTTGTGTGTGAGTGTGTGAGTCTCTGTGTGTGTGTGTGTGTGTGTGTGTGTGTGTATGTGTGTGTTTGCGTGTGTGTGAGTGTGAGTCTCTGTGTTGTATGTGTGTGTGTGTGTGTGTGTGTGTGTGTGTGTGTTTTTTGCAGGTTTCAGAAAGCCACCCTTTAAATGCCCAGACAATTTGGGATTATGTTAAACGACAACCAGAAGTCTCTAATACCTTCGCCGGGCGGCAACACAAATGCAAATGAAATGCTGTGTTTGGACCAGAGGAAACGAGTATGTGTGTGTGTGTGTGTGTGTGTGTGTGTGTGTGTGTGTGTGTGTGTGTGTGTGTGTGTCCACGCTGTGTTATCTGTCTCTGCTGATATATTCCTGTGTGTGTTTGTGTTTGAGGCGATCCTGGCCGCGTTGTGTTCAGGTCCCTCGCCTTCATGCATTTTACAACAGAAACAGGGATTTGAAATGCACATAATTCCCTCTCTTGGATCGGAGCAGAACTAAAGAAGCTGACGGAGCGTGGCAGCAGCCGCCGCCCGGAGGCACATCCACCTCTCAAATCCCCCCGAGCCCGACTCGGTCGTCATGGCCACCCAGCCGCCGCCACCACCACCACCACCCCCCCTGGCTCGTTATCTAACCCCTCCACTCCTGCACTGCAGCCCTGACTCCAGGAGAGACGGACGTCAATACTTCATCTTCTGTCTGCTGCTCGGAGCCCTTCGACTCGCTCACCGCTGCAGACTTTGGCTTTGACAACATGTTTGTCTGCCAACTAGACAGTGGTGTAGTCTACGTGATACGCAGGTGTACGCCGTATACCCACTAAGAAAGATCCAGGATTTCCATATACCCACTTAAAAATGTACAATGGCACGTAACAACATACTTTCCATTATAATTTTGATATATTTTGAAATGTCATGTGTTTTTCTTCTTCACATAGGCTAAAGAAAGGTATTTCCACCGTAAAAGTGGTGCATAAGAGTGTGTCAGAATGCAGGATATGAAGTCTTTGACGCTGAAAATTTCCCTGGGGGAGGAGACTGGACCCTCCACTATGATATCCACCCCCCTCTCCATTCTGGCCCATATATATATATATATATAGGCCCATACATATACAGTACAGTATACCCACTACCAGGGCATGAAGTTAACTTTTTTGACCACCAGCCACTGTGGCAGGTGGATTTTTAAATCCACCTGCCACAGGGACTTTTTACCAGCCACTTTTTTGTCATAAAGGTGAAAAACAGGAATTGCTGTGTCTCTGTGATCCTATCCTGTCCTATTGATGGTAGCCTACTCGTGGACATTGCGCTGTCATCACGTGCTGTAGTAGGGGGGCCCGCCTTGATAATCCTGCATAGGGGCCCGGTGTTGGCTCGTTACGCCACTGCATATAAGAGATGAGATGACTGACAAAATCAGGAGTAGCCTATGCGCACCAAAACAACAACAAAACACTGGTGAATGCACACCATAACACAAGAATTTTTTTTGTATAGTTCTTAAAAATAAAAAAATAAATAAAAAGGAAACTTGTTTTGGGGAGAATAATACTTATTACTATTAATTCATTACTCTGGGCTGAGATTTTCTAGGAACTTTACCAAAAAGGCTCAGGATGCTGCAAATGTTGGTAAAATATGAAAAAGGCTGGTGGATTTAAGACACAAAATAAGAATGTATTAAATGAATCAAATATGAACATATCTGTCATTGTCAGTGGCTTGTTAATCTTTACATTGTTAGTTAATTTCCTATCCTGGCCTGGGACACACATTCATACGGTTTGATAAAGTACTTGTTGGACTTTAACTTATCATTGCACTTACAATAACGAGAGTAGCTGTCCTCAATTTAGGTCATCGTGTAGGTCTCATCTGCGTTTTTTCCTGCATCCACCGTGTGCGTTTGTGTGTGATTGTGTGTGTGTCTGTGCGTGTGTCTGCGTGTGATTGTGTGTGTGTGTGTGTGTGTGTGTGTGTGTGTTTGTGTGTGATTGTGTGTGATTGTGTGTGCGCGTCAGTCGCGGGGGAAACGGAGCAGCCCTGCCCGCTGCAGAGAGCCGACAGTATTGAAACAGCAGCAGGTTGAGTGACAGCGTACATTGATGTTAAAATGTATACATGTTGGCAGGACGGTCTGAAATGTTTTGCATCACTCAAATCTCATTGGCTACCCGCCAACGTGGCAGGTAGATTGACAGTTTCACCCGCCAATCACAAAAGTTACCCGCATTTGGCGGGTGGGCGGGTGCCAATTTCATGCCCTGCCCACTACAATACATTAGACTACACCACTGCAACTAGAGATTTAGAATGTGATCAAATCACAGCCTGTTCTCATGAACCATTCATACATTTAGCCTTTTTTCCGCCGTCAAACTAGCAAAAGTGGATTTGGACACGCCCTAAACGTACCCGCGCCAGGCGCTTCACGCCGTGCGCTTAGATCGTTCAACTACGGACCATAGTGGTGGTGGTGGTGATCCGCAGCCAAATTTCATCCATTTTGTTTGCCAAAGAACGTACATTGGCGAGGAAAATGCTGCGTAGTGATAGCCGATAAGGAGTTAGCCTTAGCCTAATGTTAGCCCTGCTCTCTCTTTGTTTACGGTCTCAAGCCCGGTCTGCTGGCACTTCCAGCACTACCGCACATTGTAGTCTTTGTGTTTATTTTTAAAACATTTATCAGCAATACATTCGTACAAAATGCTACGTGAAGATACTGTAATTTTTGTAACTTGTTTTAGCTAGTCTTAACTGTAATGTCAGCTCGCGGAGCCCTGGACCCTGTACCTCACAGTCACCTTTTATTATTTTCATACATCATATTTATCGGTTTGCATACATTTTCGTACAATATCGTATGAGCCCGTCCATGAGAATGCGTTGAATCACGCGTGTTGCTGCTCATTCGTAGGATAACGCATAAACAATTATTATACAAACTGTTGTATGAGGATACGTAGCATCTTATTAAACATTCATATCATTCACCTCCTTTCTGCTCCACACAACAGATCATTTTAAAGAAAACGTGGCTGTTTGATATTAGCTTTCAACACACACACAGACACACACGCACGCACACACACACACACACAGACACACACACACACACACACACACACACACACACAGAGACACACACACACACACACACTCTCACACACACACACACACCGACAGACACACACACAAAGAGACACAGACACAGACACAGACACAGACACACACACACACACACACACACACATATCTCCAGTGAGGTTTTTCATTTCATAGAGAAGTGAAACCGTCTCAAGGACTACTGTGGTGTATTGATTTGGGTTTCTAAAAGCGGAGAATTTATCCTCTGTAGAGACGTGAAACAGGAGAGGAAGGCGGCGTGACATTCATGTAAAATACCGCCATCAGTGATGCATGATGGGACATCAAATCCCCCCATCACGCTTAAAGACACAAATGTTCCACTTCTGTGTAGTTAGGAGGATTTCTGAACTGAATGAATAACACAAATATGAGTCGGAAAAAGCGACAAAAATGTCAACAAATGCGACAAAAACATTAAAAAAAACTACAAAAATGACAGGAAAAGAGCCAAAAAGTGTCAAACACATCGAAAAATGCAACAACAATGTTTAAAAATGCGATGAAAATGTTGAAAAATGCGTCAAAGTTACCAGCTAATGCTCTATGCTATAGTTTTGGTTGAAATAAACACATAGTTTACAGATTTACATGTTGGCTCTATACACGCTAAAAGTATTGTTTTTTTAAATGGAGTCTGGTGGGTTTAGCGCTAGCGACTTCAGAGCTGTTTCTGGTTAAACAGAAAGGTCTCAAAGAGGTTTTAAAGGTCTATCTCTGTAGGGATCCTTTCATAATGTTGTCAGACACTTCGAATAATAACCTGAGTCTGTCAATGGCAAAAACAGAACTTTTAGTAGACCAAATTGACGATTGAAATTGATTTTCCCCATAGGGTTACATGGCAGCCCGGTCCGTGGCTGCCGGTTACAGCGTTCACGCTTAATTCTGGACTAGTGTCAAAGATTGTTCCCATCAGTCACTTACACACAAAAACATAGGAAAATAGGGTCCAGGTTGAAAAAGTAGTTATGAGTTATGAGCGTGACTAAGCCTCTCAAAATCTGACGAAAATCTTTCAAAGTGACCTTTGTCGATCAAAAAAAACGGACAGATTCAGCAACTGCATGGCCTATTTCTCGCTTAAAATGTTTTCAGAAACACGTAAAATACGAGATCATATTCCGAACGAGCCGCCATTATGGTTGGCTTTGAAATTTGGGAGAAGCCAGACCCATGTGACGTGTTCATCATTTCCGGTTTTCATTTTTTGGGCGACAATACAGATTAGCGCCGCCTGCTGTTATGGAGACGTATTACATCTCGCGCACACGCAGAACGTACGCTCAACTTGGCGTCGCTTCGGTGTGTTCTGAGGCACTTTTTGGACCAACTCGGCGAGACTGATCAGTCCGACTGACGTTTCTGCCGACGGTCGGCCGTCGGGTTGGTGTGTCAGAGCCTTAAAATGCAAAAAAAACATACTGGAGTCTGGATTAAAATCTCCACTAACCACAGATGTTATTTTGGACTTTTTGTACAACAGAATATCTTGTAGCAAAAGTGACATAACACACGTCTCAGTCAGTTATCGGTGTTGATCTCAGGATATTAAATGATTCCTATGTTTTCATGGATACAAACACACAGATGTGAGTGAAAAGTGGTGACGTATGTGAGGTCTGTTTGGACTAATAAAGACTAAACGCTGCGAGCGTCCGTTTGTTCCTGGATCTATTTCAAACCTCCGGAATGACCGCAGCAGCTGGTTCAGTTCCTGTGTGAAGAGCTTCTCTCTGTTCTCTGCTGCGTGAATAAAACATGAATCCCTCACTGCCTCCTCATCCTCTTCTAACTCGCTGCTACAGATAACTCAGGGCGAGGACGTCCTTCAGCGTGAAGATCTTTGCTATTTCATATTTATTTTTTCATCCATCACAGCCCTCACTACAGTTACTCATGCAGACTTTTTTATAAAGACTGCAGTTTAGAGGCAACCTAAGGCCTTTGAGTATCTTCAGCATGCATGAAAAAAAAAAAAAAAACGTAGGAAAAATTTGACGAAAACGTCAGAAAAAGTGACAGAAATGTCGGAAAAAGAGGTGTCAAAAATATGACAAAAAAGCTGAAAAATGCATCAACAACAATGAACAAAACGTCAAAATAATAATAATAATTATAACTGATTAGCATCCTATTTAAAGGGGAACTATTATAGAGCATTTTCAGGTTCATACTTGCATTTTTTCTTTGTACTAGAACATGTTTACATGCTTTAATGTTCAAAAAACACTTGAACACTGCTGCACCTGTATTCACCCTCTGTATGAGACGCTTTGTAAGAGCGCCTATCTCTTTAAGCCCCCCCTCCCGACAAAGCCCAGTCTGCTCTGATTGGCCAGCGTGTTCCCTGGAATCTCTGCTCCAGTTTTGTTTCACTAGTATCAGCTGGAGCTACTGCAACGGAGTACATAGAAGGACTTTGTACCGTGAAAAATCACCAATAAAGGCTTCTAAACCAAATACTACACAACCGGACATGTCCCAGCAGTAATGTGACCCCGAAATTGTGGAGAAATGACCAGCATTGGCCGCCAAGATTACAGCTATCTGGCGTCATGCAGCTACTTAATAGTTAGCACAAAGCTAATGTTAGATTTGAATGGAAAGAAGCAGCACTTTCTACCGTCAAAACGCAGATAAAGGCTTCTGAACCAAACACTAACCAATCGGACATGTTTCAGCCGTAATGAGACACGGAATTGGGGAGAATTCAACAACATTGGCTGCCAAGATGACATCTTTCACTGCCGTAAGCATGTATATAGTTAGCAGTGGACACTAATAGAATATAGCAGCCCTTTCTACAGTCAGTCGCAGATAAAGGCTTTTAAACTAAATACTACTAACAGAAAAAGTTTCAGGAGTAATGTGACCCGGAATTGGGGAGAATTTAACAACACTGGCAGCCAAGATGACATATTTTACTGCCGTTAGCATGTAGCTACATGCGACAATGTTAACACCGCAGTGGCTTAAAAAAAAAACAGTCCCGCCTACCTGGAGCAAATGACCAATCACAGAAGGCCGGCTTAGAGTTGCAAAACACTTAGCCGAGAGTAGAAAAAACTGTTGAAACCGCAGCATTCAGAACAGTTGGAAATATGAACGTTTGAGCTGAATTTTAAGTTTAGGCCACGTTTACTTGGAAAATCTGACATTATAACATTGTAGATATGACAGAAAATACCGAAAAGCATAATATGTCCACTTTAAATAAGGTCACAGTTGGCTCTTAAACATCGTGCAATTAGGGCTGCACGATATGAGGAAATTATCTAATTGCGATTATTTTGACTGATATTGCGATTGCGATATGCTTCATGATATTGGAGGGAATGATCATGTTTGTATCATTCTCATTTTCATTGAAAAATATTAAAATCTAAAAAATTAAAATGATTATAGTGTGATTTTTGCGAGGATCTGTACCAAACAAAGATGTTTTCTTTAGTCTGTAGGATAAGATTTGTAGGCCGGGACGTCTCTGCAGCCCCACACTACTTCATTCAGGTTTGACACATATTTTGCCTTTAACAAAAATGGGGCCCCGCCTGCCATATTGTCCCCCCCCCACCCCCCTGCAATTTGGATATTGCACTAGTCCATGTGGCAATTTCGATAAAATTGCGATTAATTGTGCAGACCTATGTGCAACAAGTCTTTGAAGTGTAAATGAATGTTTTTCCAGTCTCGGTCCTTACTGCTGTTCAAGAATCGTTTTATGTAAGAAAGCAGACACAAACAGCGGCAGTAAAAATTATTTCCCCCAGTGACACTGAGCAGATGCTGCACAACGACCGGCTGTCTAATTACCGCCCTGCCTTCCTCCTCCTCTGTAACTGGGACTAATTTATCCAGTTTGGTGTATATTTTTTCCTCGACAGCAGAGCGAGCGTCTGACTGCGAGCCTTCCGGCGGGCACTCGGCTCGTTTTGCCTCCATCAGCTGTCGCGGGCAGACTAATCTTCACCTGGGAAGCCGAGAGAGCAGCGTGAAGATAACGACTTTGATGTTTTATTCATGCCGAGCAGATCAGAGGGATACAAAGACTGCTTCCAGATTCATTCTGCAGTCTGACGCGGAGAGAGAGGCAGAGCAGGAAGTAACTGACCTCCAGGGAAGTCTCTCTGAGACGAGCCAGGTCACTCGGGCCCGTCGGCACTTCTTCGGTTCGTTACTAACAAGACAATTAAGCCTCATATCTGCTGCGACGGAGCGGAACGTTGGGGCGTTCGTATTGTCACAGGGTTCCCACGTTAAGCTGTCAATGAGAAGTCTTTGAAAATGTCTCCAAAATGTCCTGGAACACTTGAAAAGGTCCGTCAGGGTTCATACTGTCTGGCAGGAGTGGAGCAAGATGTCAACATTCAAGGCTCAACCCAAACCTAGGGGGCCCGGGGAGATTTTGTTTCCATTCATGGCAGCTATATGCACGTCTTTCCAAGTCTTTTAAGATTAACAGAATGCCTAAAAATCTCTACTGTTATTTGGAAAGATACATGAGAGTTGCCAAAGAAAGAAATATCGTCCCAAAGAGCCTATATCTGGTTTTATATCTAACTGTTCTCCAACTGTCTTCATCATTCCTGGGAGTATTACTTAAGGGGAGTGGTGTTTTCACGCCGAAACCACTCTTTTTTCTAATCTGTCTAAACCTGCCTCAGTTCATTTTCTGTAAAGTATTCAGAACCGATACTGTGGAACAACATTAATCAGCGTCCCTGTCAGTAAAAAAACTGTGTTTCCTTTAGGATCTTTTTTAGCAGTGGGGGCAGGTCTGTACGAACAACAACCCCCCCCCCCCACCCCCCCCACCAAATGTTTTACGTATGAAACAGAACTGATACTTCACTGCAACACAAACAAATATAGTTATTCACCTCTATTCACACACAATGAGGCATATTTTCAGTTGTAATTGAACTGTTAACATCTACAACAGGTCTACAAAATGAATTTTACAAGAAATTCTTCATAAAGAAACCAAAACCCACAGTACAGAATTAAACCATTCATAATGAAACAAATTGCATCTTTGCCTCAGTGGCAAAGTTGGCAGCCTTGCTGTGCGCATTTAATTTTTCTTTTTTTTTTTAATTTGGCTTTTGGAAAAATAACTCCAAGGCTTGGTTATAGGGGAATTCAGAAAGAGGTGGCCCATTGATGCTGAGTAGCATACAAGCTGCTAGATGGTCCCCCTGCAGCCTGTTCCTTAATTACATTATCTTAATGCAGTGTAACTACTTCAGCATGTAAATAATGCACCTAAAATACAAACGTGAGCGTAGGCGTTCAGCAATCGCGATCGAATCAACAGCCACGTGCAATTTAGCTAGCAGGTGAAGAACACAAACAATGAAAATCACCAGCTAACTTAATTTAAATTTGCAAGAACTATAGAATAATACTATAACAGGCTTAAATGAACTGACTCGCTTTTTTCTTTCTCTACCTTTTCCGCCGCCTATTTCTGATACCGTGGCGGCAGAAATTTTGCCGTGGCGGAGCTCTCTGCTGCTTCCTGTCCCATCCGTCTGATGCAGCTTTGATTGTGTTTCTAAAAGCCTTCTTTAAGAAAGCTTTGTCACTGACACCGTTTAATTCATGAGCCTGATGACTGTATCATCCCAGTTATTAATAGAGATCCTAAACAATGTTTCCTTTATCCCCGAAATGACAATATTGTTGCTGTCTCCATGGATTTAGTTACAGAGTCGATGTCTCGGCAGATCTTTCATTTATAAAAACACGAGGATTCATCAAACGTCTCTTCTAGTCACTCTAGTTTGATTTACAACGTATTCTAAAAGCAGTTTACTTTAAAAGCTTTATTTCAAAAATGGTGCACTTATAGAAAGTGCTGTAAAATAGAGATGTCCTTAAAGCAACAAAACACTGTTGATGTTCTTCGCTGATTCACTCTCTCTCAATATTTCGGTTGTTAGCGTTGATGGAAAAGCTATTTGCAGATGTGAAGCACTTCAAACTATAATTCTTGCCCTATTTTATTTGCAGGCAGCGTTGTGTATCTCCTGCGTCCCATTATGTGTACATAATGAGAAGGACCTGCAGGAGCTGCATGCAGGATTTGGCTTCAAATCGAAGATTTTAAAGCTCCGTTTCTGGCCTGGTAGTAACCTTCTGAGGAGATTGTTTGTTAAGGGCCGTCCACACCAAGAATTATAAGTATAATTATAAATATATTGTTTAAAATGTTTGGTTTTTTTTATAAAAAAAACATCATTTTTGGCCAGTTTTGACAGCCCTGCCTCCGGCTCCCTGTATTGTTCAAATTGCTGACGTGAGGCGACCAAGCTGGAAAGAATTCCAAATCTTTCTCTGCAGATCATCCTGAATCCGTTGATGCAACCTGCCTCCTAACCCCCAGCCTGGTCTCCTATCCCCCTGCCTCCTAACCCCCTGCCTCATCTCCTATCCCCCTGCCTCCTAACCCCCTGCCTCATCTCCTATCCCCCTGCCTCCTAACCCCCTTCCTCATCTCCTAACCCCCTGCCTCCCCTCCTATCCCCCTGCCTCCTAACCCCCTGCCTTATCTCCTGTCCCCCTGCCTCCTAACCCCCTTCCTCATCTCCTAACCCCCTGCCTCCCCTCCTATCCCCCTGCCTCCTAACCCCCTGCCTCATCTCCTATCCCCCTGCCTCCTAACCCCCTTCCTCGTCTCCTAGCCCCCTGCCTCGTCTCCTCTCTCAGACCACCACAGGATGACACAGAAGCACTCAAACAAAAGACACAAAAGAGACCAAGGCAGAGAAAAATAACCGCAGGCCTTTTCATTTCCTCTGTTGTTTGGAGGCAGCTTTTAGCTTTCTGTCCGTTTCGTTCTCTGTTGTCAAAGTTAAAGGTCAAAGTCTCAACGATGACAGGAAGTTAAAGTGTATCCGCAGGCCCAAAAAAATCCACCAGCTATACTCTCAACATCCAACAGATGCAAAGCAATTAAACAGTGAGCTGCTGTAGATTAATGTGTGTGTGTTCTGATGTGCTTCAGGATAACAGCTGTGTATGCCCTTACAGAGAAAACAATTAAAAAAATAGACGAGGGCGTCATTTCCTCTGGCACAGAGATGAAACTTCTTATCTGATTACAGGTGGTTGTTTTAAAAACATCTCATGTCAGCCAAACCTGCCAGAGCTGCAAAGATTAATCCATTAGTTGTCAACTATTAAATTAATCGCCAACTATTTTGATAATCAATTCATCGATTTTAGTCATTTCTTTAATGAAAAAGGTTAAGAAATATCCTATAATCCCACTCACACTGATGCACAATTTTTGCACATTTTTTTCCGCAAAATCGCGAAATGTGCAAAATACAAATATATATAGTTTTATCAGTTATTTCCTGAAACAGCTGCTCACTAGTGTGAAACCTGCTTCCTCCTCTTCCTCACCTCGCTGCCGGCTGAGAATCAGCTTTGACTCCCTCCACCCCCGCACACCACCTACACATTTGCATAATTGCATCCCCACAACTTCATACGGTGTAATTTGTCTCAATCGGTTGACAGGCTGTGAACTAACTCTGCAGCGAGTGCAACTCACTAATAGGCTGATAGTCTGTGTGTTGTTTTTGTTGCACTGTGGCTTTTTCTGGCTATATTTACATTGTTATGTTTTGGTTTTTAAGCAGAGTTTTGAGCCAAAAGCGATCTCCGTGCACCAAGTGTTTGGAGCTGCAGTAGAAGAACTAATCTCTGTCTAAACTAACACGCCCAAACCAAAATATCTCATCTTCATTCTGGTATACTGGGCATAAACAGGAGGCAGCGTGGAGACTCCGTCCACTGCTGGTAGTAGCCATGGTAACTTTAGTAGCTTTAAGTCTCAGAGAACGAGACGTCGTGACCGATAAGACCCAATTGTGGCCGTTGAGACTGAAACACAACCCCAAATGTCTCCGGTTTAGAGGCTCGGAAACGCCAGAGCAGGGGGAATGAGAGGGGGAAATGCCAGAGCAGGGGGAATGAGAGGGGGAAACGCCAGAGCAGGGGGAATGAGAGGGGGAAACGCCAGAGCAGGGGGAATGAGAGGGGGAAATGCCAGAGCAGGGGGAATGAGAGGGGGAAACGCCAGAGCAGGAGGAATGAGAGGGTGAAACACCAGAGCAGGAGGAATGAGAGGGTGAAACTCCAGAGCAGGAGGAATGAGAGGGTGAAACTCCAGAGCAGGGGGAATGAGAGGGGGAAACGCCAGAGCAGGGGGAATGAGAGGGGGAAACGTAGCAGAAGATATTCCTTTTTAAACCAAAACGTAGCAATGTAAATGTAGCCCAACCCTGGGGGGGACAAGTCGCTTTGTTTTTAAAGTTGTAATCGCAGCGATGTCTCGCTAACACAAAGATCTCTTCAGTGCAGACAAATGGCCGTTGATTCGATTTGCAGAGAGATGTGAATCATCACCAAACTTGTTCATCTCTGTTGTCATTTTCAGCCGAAACTACAACGTTTAAAGATCTATAGTTAAACACTGAGGTCTGACCTATCTTTCAGTCTATTGTCCTATGTTGCTAAGCTAGCGTCTTTGATAAACCAAATCTAGCATTAGGAACAGTAACATGTCACACAGTCCCAGTTTGGTTAGGTTTAGACACCAAAACTACTGAGTTAAGTTGATAAAAAGATGGTGGTTTGGGTTCAAATCAAGGGGGTAAGCCTCTCTCCACAACCCGTACCTCCTATGGCGCCATTTTGATGCTAACAAGCACTCACCCACCGTTAGCATTCCATTGACTGCCATTCATTTTGACGTCACTTTGACAGCAAATAACTTTATATCTGAAGCGTTTAAAGACTCTATTTGTCCATTGTTTATTTCTAAAGAAACACGACAATGTATAAAAGGCTCCATTACCTTGTATCTCACGTTATGGCTCCGTAGCAGACATTTTTGTAAAAAATAGGCTAACGATTGTGTCATAACCACGGGACTTACTGTCTCATAGTAGAGGAAGACTTCCAACTTTCAGACAGGTTGCTCACGTCACATCTACGTCTTCAAGCTCAGTTGGAGGCTGCTCAGTAACGCTCAGCCATCACCGGAAAAGTGCTTCTAATATCCTTCACTGGTCTCTGTCCAGAGACACGGGATCTGTTGGTCCATTTCTTTAACTGTCTATGGTTCAATTCAGACGTGACTTCACTTCCTGAAGGTTATCACGTGACGCACAACGTGACGTAGCTCCATATGTTCTGTAAAGTTAAAACAACTCTCCGTTTCCTTTTCTTTTCAAACGGGACATGAACGCCCAGCCTCCTGGGAAAAGTCCTGTGTTTGTTTGACCCATCCCACCCCCCCAACCTGCCTCCTTACCAGGACATTTGGCGCTCTTATGCTGCGTTCTATCACACTGCCTAGCGACACGCACCAACACGCCCCCTTTCCTTGGATTTCCGAGCTCGGAACTCGAACAACCTTGAGGACACCGAGCAAGAATTCCGATATGGAATCCAAGATGGCTGCGCCCTGTGTGACTTGCAGAGACGGAGAGCGTAGGTATGTAAGGAGATAACATAGGCACAGGCTAATTATTGCTAACTAAAATGATAGTTAACATTAGTGAAACTTAAACAGCTAATGTAAGTCCAAACTGCCTGCGATCTTCTCCTGTACTATACGGTAATTCCTCTACTATGCGACAGTAAGTCACGTGGTTGTGACACAATCGTTAGCCTATTTTTACAAAAACGTCTGCTGTGGAGCCGTAACGTGAGGTACAAGGTAATGGAGCCTTTTATACATTGTCGTGTTTCTTTAGAAATAAACAATGGACAAATAGAGTCTTTAAACTCTTCAGATGTAAAGTTATTCTCTGTCAAAGTGACGTCAAAATGAATGGCAGTCAATGGAATGCTAACGGTGGGTGATGGCTTGTTAGCATCAAAATGGCTCCATGGGAGGTACGCTTTGTGGAGGCTGGCTTACCCCCTTGGGTAATATTCATAATCATAATCAATCAAAAAAGTGCTAGAAGCTTGTAGGATTGGCCTGGTACTCGGCCAGTGCTAACTCAACAACAGCTTTCCGGGTGGCGTCCATGTTTTTCTCCAACTCGGACGCGCGAAACATACCAGAACGCTTGAAGTGTGGAAGTGACGTCATATTCGAGGGCTGAGTCGGTTCGTTGAGAATAATAGAATGCAGCATTATACTTCCTCACCTTGACTCCTGCTTTGCTCCCGTCAGAACTACTACGGCCACTAGAGGGCGCCGCCACTAGAAACATAAACATAGGTCAGAATTGCTGCTTGAACAAAACGACTTATGTGGCTGTTTTTCAGGGTAAAAATAGACTAAAAGTGAATATATAAAGAGAAAATTACAATGGCTATTGTGTTAAAATGCCAGCCATAAATAAAATAAAAATGGGGTTTGATAGAACACAAATCTTCTGGATTAAAACATGTTGAATTCCCTTGTTAATTATGACTTCCCTGAAGGTTTTAAGTTTGGATCTGGTCTGTCAGTGTGCGTTCCCTGCAATAAATCTGAGTTGTTATTGTGGTGAAGTGCTGATTTCTCTGCTGCGGAAAAGCTCTTCAGAGAGTCAGCACGCAGTGCCAAACAGAGACTGAGAGGGGCTTTTGTTCCTCCTCGGGGCCTTTCTCACAGACTGTTTACAGCCTCTCTGCATGTTGGGACTGTTTATGAGCCTCGTGGCCGCCGCTGTCAGGATGCCACGAGCACGCAACAACCCTCCCGAAATCTGTCACAACCTCGCTCTGTTCCCGAGCTGCCCTGAAAACACAAAGAGTCATTCAGCTTCACGCCGGGAACAATGCATTCAGAAACCTTAACCATAAAACGGATGCGTTTTGTTTTAACGCAGACCTGACAGCCGAAACAGAGGAACCTTTCTGTGGATGTTTCGTGCAGTTTTTTAATTCCTCCCAGGTTGTTTTTCATCCCCCTGGTTGGCCTTTGTAATGTCTGTCAGGATCCTTTCCGCCTTAGTCTTTAACCTCATCCTCTCCTAACCCAAGCAGTCACATAAATCTCCCGACCGGCGTTTTTAACGCTGCTGCAGAGATGGAAAAGCTCTCCCCCCCCCCGCCCCATGGTTATTGATTCTCACAAGACCCGAAGCCAGCAGAGTTCGATTAGATTTTAACAGCTTTATGTTGACGTGAGACATCGCCGTCTCCTCTTGGAAGACAAAAAAAGAGAGATGTAGCTTTGCAGATGATCAGACAAAACCTCTCCCGCTGCGTCCGTTCTGCTGCTGAGTGAAGGAATAAAAAATAAAAATAAAAACCTCAGTGAAGAAGCCGAGTTACACGGTAAACAAGCGGCGAGACGCAGACCGCAAACACGCGGAAATACGGTGAAGAAAGCCGAGACCGCGGAGGGTGTGTGAGGAAGACGATAGTCACTCGCATCAATCACAGTCAGACGGGGAAACATTTCATTTAACAGATAGCAGTTCAGCGTGAGCCCCAGATAAACAGTTTGGAGCAACGTGCGGAAGATATACGACACATTCTCGGCCCGTTTTTAAAAGCCGATACCGCAGGATGCTTTCCCACAAACCGTCTGAGAGGGAGATGTACAGTTCGATGCCCGAGACAGGATGTGGTTAGCCTAGCTTAGCATAAAAGGCCGGAAACATCAGGGGAACGGGTTCGACTCAGTTTCCAAAGTAATAAATCCAGACCTCTGCTGCTCAGTAATTAACATATCTCCTTTGTTGGTTTTGTACAAATTAAACAGTCAGTCAGGAAGAGACCCTTTAAATGACTTCCTGTCTGTCTGTCAGAGTACATTTTGAATGTTATTGCATGTTGTGATATTATTGCAGCTGTTTTATATGCGACTATGCAGAGGTTCTGCTTATACGCGCTATTATTCTATCTTTCTGTGCTATAACAGAGATACATACTGCATGTTTTTGTCAGTTACAGCAGAAAGTCTGCAGGTTTCGGCTGAAACAAGATGTGGAGCGTGTGATCCAGAGGTGACCCTCACATAAGGGGGTGAAAAATGATGAGTGAAATTAAATATCTCGGGGTGCTATTTGACTCGAACCTCTCCTTTAAGTCACGTGAAAAAAATCTGTAAAAACAATCAAGTTAAATATTGCAAATTTTCACAAAATCATCCAAAATCCAAAATCATCCAACCACAGCACACTGAAACCACTCGAATCACGTTACAAACAAGCTATAACAACGTTAGATTTAAAAAAAAACTAAGCTCTTCCATCACTGCTTAACCCTCTTGTTGTCCTGGGGTCAGATTTGACCCATTTTCAGATCAGGTTTTCAGGGTGGTGATGGAGCAGTGGATATGACACATGCCTTTAGTGTGGGAGATCTGGGTTCGATTCCCACTGAGATACATCGACCAATGTGTCCCTGAGCAAGGCACTTAACCCCTAGCTGCTCCAGAGGCGTGAAGCCTCTGACATATATAGCAATTGTAAGTCGCTTTGGATAAAAGCGTCAGCTAAATGACATGTAATGTAATGTAATGTAAATTGGCCAAAAAAAAATAACGTGGATGGTTCCAAACAACGTTCTTTAGTGTAAAATAAATGATCAGCTGAATACTTTCAATTCATTTGGGTATTTTATTAGATTTTATAGCATTTGAAAAAAAATTGATAGAAGGTTGAAAAAACAAAATGCTTGCAAAAACGTGGGGAAAAAACAAGAAAAACTTCCAAAAAAAAACCATATATGTATATATATATATATATATATATATATATATATATATATATATATATATATATTTTTTTTTTTTTTTTTTTTTTATGTGATAAAACAGCAGCTCCTCCCCCTTCCTGCCTTGTTGCTGCCTTGAATGGGTTCGCCGGGAGAGTCTGTGATGCGAGACTAATCAGGGTCCATTTCCATTCTGGGCACAGCGACGGACACCAGACCCCCCCCCACACCACCACCACCCCCGCCCCCCAAATCCCAGACTGGATGCATTTTATTCGGAGCACAAAGCGACGCAGAGCTGTGTGTTTGTCAGATCCTGAAACAGTGAGGTAACGGAGAAAGTGGCAGCGGTGGAATGTAACTGAGTATATTTACTCCAGTACTTAAATACTTAAATCCAAATGTTGAGGTACTTTTTTTTTTTTTTTTTTTTAAAGATTATTTTTTTTGGGCATGTTCAGCCTTTATAGTGATAGGACAGCAGAAGAAATGAAAGGGGAGAGAGAGAGGGAATGACATGCAGCAAAGGGCCGCAGGTCAGAGTCAAACCCGGGCACGCTGTGTCGAGGAGTAAACCTCTACATATGGGCGCCCGCTGTACCAACTGAGCTATCCGGGCGCCCGAGGTACTTGTACTATACTTGAGTCTTTTCCTTTCATGCCACTTTCTACTTCTATTCCGCTACATTTCAGAGAGAAATATTGGACTTTTTACTCCACTACATTCATCTGTTACAGCTTTAGTTACTAGTTACATTACACATTAAGATTACTGCACACAGAACACATGTAGTTTATAAAATCTGATGTTTGATTCTAAAGTAAACTAGCCAACAACATAACGGACTACAAGTCCAGCTGAGATGATCAGACCATTAAACACACAACTGTCTCCTGATGATACTTACAGACTTTTACTAAAGTTACATTTCCAATGCAGGACTTTTCTTCCACCGCTGACCCTGAGGAAGGCTCCAAAACAACGCCCCGACAGAAGCAGAACAGAATAAAAAGAAGCTGCAGGAATGAATACAAACAGAAAGCAGTAAAGATGATGTATGAGACGGCCGTGGTATTAAAACGCAGCCGCACTGAATTATGGATCATCTCGCGGCTTGAAAACATCGGCTCAATCAATTGCTTGCAGGATAAATAAATGAATGACTGGGCTCGGGTTATTTTCTCATGAAGAATTCATCAGCATCGGCGAGAAGCTGCTGTCTTTATCCCGAGGCTAATAACCAGAGAGACGGGGCCTAAAGACGTGCTCTGTCTCCGGGACAGACTGCACGCATCAGCTCCTGGCACCGTTTGGTCGTTTAGTGTTGGATAGAGATGTCGTATCCCAGAGTTTCTGCAGCTTTCAACAAGTCAAATTTAAGACTTTTTAAGACCATTATGAATGACATTGAAGACCTTTATCAACATCAACTGAGCCCTAAATTCATTTTTTTCAGTTTTGATAAAGTAAATGTAAGTTTTTTCAATAAAAACATTTCTAACAACTTCACATCATTTTGGACCATTTATTTCATTCATTGTGTGTGTGCGTATGTTTGAGTTTGTGTCTGTGCCTGCAAGCGTCAGTGTATCTTTGTGTGTGTGTGTGTGTGTGTGTGTGTGCATCAGTGTGTATTTGCGTGTGTGTGCATGCGTATCAGTGTATGTTTGCATGTGTGTGTGTGTGTGTGTGTGTGTGTGTGTGTGCGTGTCTGAGTGTGTGTGTGTGTGTGCATGCGTATAAGTGTATGTTTGTGTGTGTGTGTGTGTGCGTGTCTGAGTGTGTGTGTGTGTGCATGCGTATCAGTGTATGTTTGCGTGTGTGTGTGTGTGTGTGTGTGTGTCTGAGTGTGTGTGTGTGTGTGTGTGTGCGTCTGAGTGTGTGTGTATCTGAGTGTGTGTGTGTGTGTGTGTGTGTGTGTGTGTGTGTGTGTGTGTTTCTGAGTGTGTGTGTGTGTGTGTGTGTGTTCGCATGTATGTGCATCAGTGTGTGTTCGCGTGTGTGTGTGCGTATCAGTATATATGTTTACGTGTGTGTGTGTATGTGTGTGTGTCTGAGTGTGTGTCTCAATGTGTGTGTGTGTGTGTGTGTGTGTGTGTGTGCATGCAAATCAGGGTATATGTTTGCGTGCGTGCGTGTGTGTATCTGAATGTGTGTGTGTGTGTGTGTCTGAGTGTGTGTGTGTGTGTGTGTGTCTGAGTGTGTCTGAGTGTGTGTGTGTGTGTGTGTGTGTGTGTGTGTGTGTGTGTGTCTGAGTGTGTGTGTGTGTGTGTGTGTGTGTGTGTCTGAGTGTGTGTGTGTGTGTGTGTGTGTCTGAGTGTGTCTGAGTGTGTGTGTGTGTGTGTGTGTGTGTGTCTGAGTGTGTGTGTGTGTGTGTGTGTGTGTCTGAGTGTGTGCATGCAAATCAGTGTATATGTTTGTGTGCGTGCGTGTGTGTGTCTGAGTGTGTGTGTGTGTGTCTGAGTGTGTGTGTGTGTGTGTGTGTGTGTGTGTGTGTGTGTGTGTGTGTGTGTGTGTGTGTGTGTGTGTGTGTGTGTGTGTGTGTCTGAGTGTGTGTGTGTGTGTGTCTGAGTGTGTGTGTGTGTGTGTGTCTGAGTGTGTCTGAGTGTGTGTGTGTGTGTGTGTGTGTGTGTGTGTGTGTGTGTGTGTGTGTCTGAGTGTGTGTGTGTGTGTGTGTGTGTGTGTGTGTCTGAGTGTGTGTGTGTGTGTGTGTGTGTGTCTCTGAGTGTGTGTGTGTGTGTGTGTGTGTGTGTGTGTCTGAGTGTGTGTGTATCTCCGTTGTGCAGACAGCAGAGGAACAGAGGAAAGTAATTTAGCTGCAGCTTCACCAACATGAAGACTGAAAAACATTTACTCGCCATGTGGCGGGCAGACCTCTCACCTCAGATTTACTCACCAGAACGGAAAAATGTACCTGCTGTTGGCGCTTAGCGAGTGTTAATGTCAGGACCCTGATAAAACCCAATAAATACTCCTCAGGAGAATATTTTACTACAGATATAATGAACACTAAATATGTCTTCTGTCTCTGGAGAGATAACTGCTTTCTTCATTTTGTGTTATCAGTTATTTGTCAAGATAAGATTTCTCATTTGGTCGATGTCTCAGCTTTCTGATATCCAGAGTCAGTTGACACAAACGTGAAGTCTAATGACAGAAACGCACATCCTGCTTTTCTCAGACACAGTTTGAAGCCCGGAGAAATCGTCTCTAAGAGACAGAAAGCTCTTTTCACAGCCTGATTTAGGAGGAGAGGCTTTTATTTGCGTAAGCATCGAGGCGGACCGGAGCAGAATGCGGCTTTTGGGATGTGCGGTCAGGGGATTTTGTGTGAAAAAAACAAAGACGAGTTCCTCTAATGCACTCACAACATGGTGGAAACGGGGGGCTGGTGTTTCCCACAATGCTGTGCGTGAAATAAGGGACATGGTGAGCCTTTAAATACATGAATTCCCCAGGGAAATTTAAAGCTGCACTGATCAATAATGGCTGATAAATGGCTCTGACGTTAAAGAAGTCTAAAGTTAAGTCTCTTTGGGTGTTTTCACACCTACAGTTCGGTCGACTCGGTGCCAATCGGGGGGTGAAGTTGGGACATTGTTGCATGTTTCATGTGGTTCAGTTTGCCTTCACACTGCACCAAACACTGTAAACACATGTCACGTGATGGAAGCGCTCGGACTATCAGACCAAACGCTCCAGGGTTGGTTTTAAACAGACCAAATGAGGAAGGTGTGAAAGCAACCTAAGAAATATCTGTGTAGTAACAGTTATATGACTGTATATTTTCACAGAAATTGTATCCCATAGCACACATGTATCAAATCAAGATAAAAGCATATCGTCCCAGCCCTAGTCTCGCATTGCCAGTCTGGCTAGTCCACACAGCATTCTGGGATGGGAGAAAAAGGTGCTCTGGTTTGTTGGCTTTTCTTTAAACCAATCACAATCATCTTGGGCGGCGCTAAGCGGCAGACGGAGCCACAGTGCCTCTGCAAAATAGCCTCGGGAAGGAACTTGTTTTGGTGGAACATGTGTACGTTCAAAGGTTGTTTTAGTCGTGCAACAGAAAACTCAGATTGGACAGATAGTCTAGCTAGCTGTCTGGATTTACCCTGCAGAGATCTGAGGAGCAGTTAACCATAGTCCTCACAAGTCCACTGGAGGTTTAGCCTAGAAATCTAGACACACCCTAGTGGCAGCAAATGTAATTTGCAGCCAGGGTCGACTAGCAACTCTCTGTTGGCTTGCGAGCTAGAAAAGCCAAACTCTAGTCAGGCCAATCACATCGTGTATAGAGTCGGTGGGCAGGGCTTAAAATAATGACGGCAGAGTTGCCACGGTTCCGTGTGAATTCCCTGCTACTTGAAAACAAAGAAGATGGCTGCTGCTGCTGGTAAACAGCGGTCTTTGGAATCAGCTTTGGCCGTGACTCTGGAAGACTTGGAGTTCAGCTTTTCTTTGAGAAAAGAACAAAGAACGGCACTGAAGTCATTCTTAAAAAAGGAAGATGTGTTCAGAGTTTAAAGTTGAATCTATCAACTAGCGTTGCTCTGGTTGGTTGTAGAGCTATCCTATTGCGTGCAGAGTGAATTTGAAAGACAACCGTTTATCCCGCCACTCGGATTGAGCCCTGCCAATGGTGAGTTCCCAGACCCAACATCTGGATGTGGGTCTGGCTTGTCAGGCTACCGGAGGTTTGAACGCCAACACAAAGGAAGAGAAAGGTAACGGACATCCGGCGGAAGTGGAACGTCGTCTATAGACTCTCCCTGCCCTAATGATTCCCTCAGTTGGGAGAGAAACACAGAAAACAGCTAAAAGAAGAGAGAGAATATTGGACTAAACATTCATCACATGGACACAAACAGCAACCCACTGACGCTCAACAACGTTGTTTTTATATTGATTATGCACCAAAAGCATCACTTTCTCTCTGTATGTCTGTTCATAACCTGCTGTTCATCACAGATATTATAAAGTATAAAGCATCCCGAGGTGAACCAGTTCATCTACAGTTTAAAAGGTTTCAGTCTTAACATTTAAAAACCAGACGAAGCGTCTCTCTGGATCCTCCGCCAGCTGAACTAACGCCAGCGATAAACACGGCGGAGGCTGACTGAACGCCGTTTGTTTGGAAGGTCAAGACTTTTAACAGTTCAAAAAGTTAGAGAAGCTGCTTTGAGAATAAATAGCTGCCGGCAAAAGGCAGACAGAAAGAGTCCACGCATATGAAGACCGCCTAATGTGAAGAGACGCAGCCGCTTTCTGCAGGAAATACACCCTGAAAACATCCCGTCTAAAACCAAACACTTCATATTTCATCATGCCTCTCTAGCAGGAAACTGTCATGTGTGTTGTGACCTTTCATTACAACACACACGGTTAACCCTCGTGTTTTCTTCCCGTCGACCATGCAACTTTTTGTTTTTTTGGGTCAAAATTTAAATCGTTTTGGACGTTTTTTGAAGCTTTCCCCAACATTTTGGTCACTTTTTTCAACGTTCTTTTATAAAAAATGTTTTAAAATGCTATGAAATTGAATAAAACTTGTGAAGAACGTTGTACGGAGCCAACCACGTTATTTCTTTTGAAAATTTGGTTGAAAGAAAACCCAAATTTCTGATATAGAAACTTTTTGAAAATGGGTCAAAACAGGAGGGTTAAAAGAGCGTTACGCTGATTTAGCTTTGCATTTCTATAACGTATTGTACTCCTGATGGACAGTTAAGAAACTTGAGCTATAGTGCGCAACTTTTTTTTAAATTAAAGCTATAGTGCGTAGTTTCTGTCGCCCCCATGAGGAATTCTAAGTAATGACAACAACACTGTCGGCACGTCCGCATGTTGCAAGCCTTCCGTGATCTCACACCCCCCACACCCCCCCTCCTCCACGCAGTTGCTAGTAGCCAAGGAGGACACGGAGGATTAAAAAACCAACCCGTTCTCACTCCGAACTCGTAAAATACGGAAGTTTGGACAGTGGCTGTCAGCGTCTGAAGAGACGAAAAAAGCGCCCTTCAGCGTGTTTGTACAACGTACCGGGGAGAGCAACAGCTACACGGGGTTTAGCGAGCAGTATGTAAGGCCGAAAAAAGGGAGGTTGGTTGGGATGGAGGATGGGTCAAACACAGGACTTTCACCCAGAAGACCGGGGATCGTGTCCCGTGTGTGTCTTTAACTGTCCCGTTATTCCCGCGTGTCATGGAAAGTAAGCCCACCCACAAGCTTTTCCTTAACATAACTGCGTGAAAAGGGACGCCAACAGTCTCGACCAAGCGCGTTTAGTTAAACTGCGTTATATGACGCTAAAAGTCTCCTTTAGCGTCATATAACGCAGTTTAACTAAACGCGCTTGGTCGGTAAAGTCGCCGGACGCCACAATCTTCTGAACATAGTCAGAAAAGAGCTGTACTGAGAAATACAGAGAGAGTTGTGTGGAGCTGGAAGTCTTCATTAGCTTTGTAGCAACTCATTTTGGCAACGGCTTGAATGTAACGGACGTTCATTCATTTCAAAAGGTTACGCACTAAAGCTTTAATCAACGTCCGTTACATTCAAGCCGTTGCCAAATGAGTTGCTACAAAGCTAATGAAGACTACCGCCTCCACACAACTCTCTCTGTACTCCTCAGTACGGCTCTTTTAAATGAAACCAGCTCCTCCTGTTTGAAGATGTATAAAAGTCTTGGCAATCGGCACGCTGTCAAAGCTTTCTGGGACCTGTAGTTTTTTAAATTTTCTATTTAACTTTTATTTATTCAGGGAAGGTTCATTGAGAGGTAGCCTCTCTTTTGCAGGAACGCCCTGATAACATTCACACAGTTCCACATTCCTACCTGGAAGCTGCCCAGTACTACCACAGTCTGATCTGCTCTCACTGAGCAGCTCCACTGGAGCGGTTGGAGGTTAAGGGCCTTGCTCAAGGGCACCTCAGTGGTGGTAATGAGGGAGGGGACAAGCGCTGCTCTTTCCCCACCCAGATTTTATCCTGTCGGTCTGGGGATTGATCCCAAGCTCGCTTCTTTAACCTTTAGGCCACCACTAAAAAAAGCTGCAAAGATTGGTTGTCAACTATTTAATTTATCTCCAACTATTTTGATAATCGATTTGAGTCCAAACATTCTCTGATGTCAGCTTGTTAAATGTGAATATGTTCTAGTTTCTTCTCTCCTCTGTGACAGGAAACTGAATATCTTTGAGTTGGGGACAAAACGAGACATTTGAGGACGTCATCTTGGACTTTTTGGGAAACACTGACCCACATGTTTTAACATTTTCGATCTACCAACCATTTTATGGCATTGTCTTAATTTGTTCTGATGTTTTTATCCGCTCCTACAGAAGATTATAACCCGTACAGTATAAAAGACAAACAAACTTGCTCACGTCCCAGATGAGTTTTGCTTCCAGATGTTCAACAGCTGGACGTACAGTTTATTTACATCTGTGCTCAGTGGGACGAGAGGAATAACAAACATTACAGGCCGCTGACGGCTCCGAAAGCTCCAGAGATACAGTCAGAAAGAAGAAGTATTCAGATCCTTTACTGCAGTAAAAGTACTAATACCACACTGTTGAAATACATTGAAAATGTAACTTCAGTAAGAGTCTGTAAGTATCATCAGGAAAATGTAGTTAAAAGTATTAAAAGTAAAGAACAATCCTCACAGTTTAGAAACGTTGCAAAAGGCGCCAAAATAGTCGAAGACAGCACCCAAAAAAATTGCAAAAAACACCCAAAACGTCTATAACATCGTAACATCGTAGAAAAAACATCCAAAATAAGCCACAATAACATCAGAACAACACCAAAAATGTTAGAAAAAAAAAACAGACAAAAGTGTTAACAAAAATGTCGACAAAAACGCAGATAAAAGCAACAAGAGCTTTTCTTAACATCAAGGCCATGGGACTACAAATGAGAAATTTCAACCCAAGTAAAATCATTCATTTTATTAAGTTGCATTGTCCCCTTCTTGGATATGGAACTGAATTGAATTGAAAACAAACTGCTGATATCTTGCCTAGGTAGGGCACTAAATTGTGAGGGCCGGCACTGCAAACACACACCGCTGATGTGCACGCAGACGCTAAATCCCCACCCACGTATTAAGCCTTTAGATCAACCGTGTGTCTTTAATCGGGCCTGGGAAACAGAGCCCGAGTAGCCCTAAATGTGACTGATGAAGCCTCCGTAACTTCCTGCCTTCATAAAGCTGCCGTCTGGCCTAATCTACAGAGCCATTGGTGCATGCACTATATAAATGACAGCCCACACATTAAACCAATGTCACCGAAATCATTTTCATTTCCTCAGCGAGGGGGCGGAGGCTGCCGCCAACATCTTAATTGTCCCTTTGGTTCGACGCCCAAACGTCCAGGAAAGATAAAGACGTGTTAGCGCTGAGAGTGTGCAGAGTGGAAGAGACACTGTCGGGACACGTTAGTGTTTTCTGTGTGGCTTTGTTTCACCTCGTATGTGCGTGGGCTGCTGCAAACCTGTCTGAGATGTACAGTATATATATACCGTATATCCTGAGAAGTCTGAAGTCTGCAGAGGCCTTCAGACGATGCAACGCAAGCCTCTGGGAGCTGTGTTCTGACGCTGCTTCACTTAATACGGACGTTGTTCTGTCATTAGAGGCAGAGCTGCAGCTTCTCCGCTCACATCTTCAGAAGAAGAACGAGGTTTATTGCCAGGTAATGCCTCCCTTACACTAGAAGACTCTGACACCATCTCACATCTAACGTTAGAGATGCCAGTTCACCTCCTGGGCACTGCAAAGGTGCTCTTGAGCAAGGCACCATACCCCCCCCCCCCAACCGCTCAGGGCGCTGATCCAGCACTGGCAGCCCACTCACTCTGACATCTCTCCATTTGTGCATGAACAGGTCCTGAGCATGTGTGGGTGTATAGTGATTTCTAACGGAGTGTAAAGTGTAATTTCCCCAATGGGGATTAATAAAAAGTATAAATTAAATTAAATTTAATTAAATTAAAATAAATTAAAGACTGGGGATCCTGCAGGGCCACACATTACAAGACTACAACTAGATTCGTTTTGAGAAATTCAACCAAGCTAGCTAGCTACCGCTAGCGTTAGCTGGTAACTTAAAGGGAAAGTCTGCAGATTTTCTGTTCTGAGGTACATGCAGATGAATGTCTCAAGTACCCAGAGGTCTGTGTTTATCTGCCGGTAAAACTCCCGTTGGATGACTCTCTTCAGAAGGGTTGGAAATCAACTTTCCCTCTTTAGCGTTTAGTTTAGCGCGGCGCCGTAGCAACCATAAACAACACCGGCTCTAGCAGTTTGTTGCTTCCTGTTTGGTGCTGAGAGGGAGAGCACCCATTGGTTGTTGACAATGTTCACGTGATGTAACTTCACTACCAAGACTTCAAACTTAAGATAAGATCAAACACGTTTGATTTTGTCTGAACGTAAAGATGGGACAAAGACTGACCGGGACTTTAATGAGCTTACACCAAACGATGGAGACGACGGGAGACGACTATACTACATTAAGGAAAAGGAGGCTGTATGGATTAGTGCAGGATGTCAAAGGGATGTGCAGAGGACAGGATGTAGGGTCAAGGTTCAATGTCAGTGGGGGGCCGGGGGGGGGAGGGGAGGGTTTGTTAACGAGGCTGCTGAGAGGAACTAACAGCGTTAGGTTTTGGTTTTCCTGTAACCACTCTGACTCTAATGGCTTGGTTTATTTGCTGCTTCCACATCATTACAAATGATGAAACTGACCGTTGTTCACGTTATACACAACACAAAGAGATGGTAAAGAAGTTCAGTGGGAAGACACGCAAGTGACTAAGTCTCTAAGTCAGTCAGATATTAAATAAGTATAAATATAATAAAGTATATCTCCCCCTGCTGTTAAAAAGAAACTAGTAACTTTGACTGAATGAGCTACTTTGAACTTAATCTGAACTGATAAAAGTGAGATCAAAGAGGGGGATCAATCAAAGGTTCCCACCGGCGCTCCGACGCCGTCAGGATTCACATTTCGGGAGCGAACGTGATCTGAGGCTCCGGCCGAGAGAGATTAGAGCTCAGCTCTGTTTGAAGTGCAGCCGGCAGTATTTCATGGCGGCGCTGCAGAGCGGAGAGCGAGGGAGGGGGGGGGCTGGGGCGCACCTGAGCGCCCGCAGGCCCCTGCACACCTGCAGGATCACCTTACTGCAGCGTCCGCTCGCTCCAACACCGCTGGCTTCAGACGTCCAGGAGAAACGGTTTGTTGGGTTTTAAAACCAAAAACGTCGCAGTAAGCAACCAAAATGTAAAATAAACGTGACAAAAACGTTGAAAAATGTGACAAAAATGCAGAAAAAAAGCAACTAAAACTACATGAAGCGTTCAATTGTACTGTACTAACATTGACAATAGCTACAAAAAATGTTTCACAAAGCGTCAAGAAATGTCGAAACAATCGACAAAAATGCCGTAAAAAACGAAAACTGCATGAAGCTAAGAATACTCAGGTACTTAATAAATTACAAAATGACAAAGAAAATGTCAAAAAAAACGACACAAACCTCGACAAAAGCAACCAAACGTTTAAACAAGCGACAAAAATGTCAAAAGAAGAAATAAACATGTCGAAAAAGCGACAAAAATAGGGGAGTAAGAAAAAATCGATAGACTTGATTATCACATTTTACTTTGCAATACTACTCCAAACCCCCTACCGCTAGATGGCTATGCTGAGACGCACCACTAGTGTCCTTACCTAACAGTGCCTAACAGTGCCTAACAGTGCCTAACAGTGCCTAACAATGCCTAGCAGTGCCTAACAGTGCCTAACAGTGCCTAACGGTGCCTAGCGGTGCCTAACAGTGCCTAGCAGTGCCTAGCAGTGTCTAGCAGTGCCTAACAGTGCCTAGCAGTGCCTAGCAGTGTCTAACAGTGCCTAACAGTGCCTGACTTTTTGCTAGAAGCTAACAATGTAGCTATGGCTGAACTTTGGCCTACTTTAGCATATAAACATTAGCTCACTAAGAACCTGGAAACAACAATCCCAAACTGGCAGTTTGATTTTCTGTGTACTGAATTGTTTACCTAAAGTAAACTTCTTTGACTTTTATGCACATCATGTCTTTTTTTAAATATTAGTTGTTTTTTTTTATTATACTTTTAAAAAATCCCAACATATCGCCTTACGCACAGTATGGAAATATACTGCAATATATTGAATCGTGACCCATGTATCGTGATACGTATCGCATCGCCAGATTCTTGCCAATACACAGCCCTAGACAAAAACGTTGATAAAGAACGACAAGAAAGTCGAAAAAAGCGACGAAAATGCAGAAAAAAATGACTACAACTACACAAAGCTGTGAGTACTTTTACTTCACTTTTACAACTTTCTTCTTTAACATCAAAAAGCAACAAAAAACGTTGAAAAAAACGTTGAAAAAACTACAAAAAGGTTGTAAAAAGTGTCAAAAACGTCGACAAAGAGATAAAAAAACTAAAACTACATGAAGCTGAGAATACTCAGGTACTTTTACATAATAAATGACAAAACAAATCATCATTCAAGTACTTATGTACGTTGTATTTACCCTCCTGTTGTCCTCGGGTCAAATCTGACCCATTTTCAAAAAGTTTCTGTATCAGAGATTTGGGTTTCTTACAACCAAATTGTCAAAATAAATAACGTGGATGGTTCCCTACAACGCTCTTCACCAGTCAAATAAATGATCAGTTCACTACTTTCATTGAATATGGGCGTTTTATTCAATTTTGTAGCATTTGAATTTTTTTTTAATAAAAGAACGTTGAAAAAAGCGACCAAAATGTCGTGAAAAAGCTTAAAAAAACTTAAAAAAACCCCCAACAAAACCGTAAAAAAAGTGCAGAAAAAAATCAACAAAAACATCGGATAAAGTGACAACATCAACCCGATCTCACAGAATTCCGTGAAATGGACACGGCCCCTTAACTCAAAATCTGTGGCAGCTTCACGGAATCACAAAACATTCCGTGATGGGCCCACGGAAGAATTCTGTTAAATAAACACGGCCCTTTAAGTTAAGGAAAAGGTCATGGGTGGGCTTACGGTTCCGTGACACGCGGAAAGAACGGGACGGAAAAGAAGAAAGAGACTTTAGGAAACTTGACATGCGGGACACGATCCCCGGTCTCCTGGGTGAAAGTCCTGTGTTTGACTCATCCACCCCCCCAACCAACCTCCTTATAGGTGTTATATACTGAACGCATCCAAGCTGGCGCGCGCCATCGTGACGTCAAAATGATGTCAGATCCTGCCGGCGCATCCGATTTATAAAAGCGGAAACGGGAGGCCGAACGGGTCCGCAGCCAACCGGATGCCAGGGCTCTCACAGTGACTGCAGGTCTCTCTTGTAAACTTACTGGGTTAAGATGAGTTCTTTTATGGTAAATGAAAGGCTTGATCCCACCAAGTAGCTCATCCAATCAAATCGAAGCATTGACGTCAATGCTGCTGCCAGTTCTGCCGTTGTTTACCTTTTTCTTCTTCTTCTAGTCCGTAGAAAGAGCAACGTCTGTAGCCTTTGCTCATTAGCGCCACCGCTGTTCAGGAGAAGACTGCAACTAGTGTCGCGACCACCAGCGCGGGTATAAATGGTCACGGCGATCTCATGACGTCACATTTGGATGCGCCACGCGGGCTGCGGTTACTGTAAAACGGCCTTTACACGGAATTTCAAAAACAAAAAGTTGCAGGTCGACAGGAAGACAACACAAGGGTTAAAGAAGCAGATGCACTTTAAACTGATGGTATTACGTAAACAAGCCGTTTGTTGGGTTTCTCATACGGATGGTGTTTCCTGTGACATGACGGAGATGTTGTTCCGCAGAGAGAAACAGGAGCCCACATGATGGATTTAAAAAAACTTTATTGTCTTCTGTCTGGAGGCAACAACTATCCCCGAGAGATTCTTCTTTCACACAACACAAGAGGAAAGATAGAACCAAAACTATCTTCAAAACTACGCTCACCTCTTTTTTTCTAAGAATTAACATCATAAATGACAAACAGATCTGCTTCCAATGCTTAAACGTTTGATTAGAAAAGCAAAGACACAGAAATACACTCACAGCTGTTGTTTACGTTTCCATAAAGTTGGATAATATTCTTTTATATTCAGATGTAAATATTCACCGCTGTGAAAACTTCAGTTACATGATGACAACACCAGACAGACAGACAGACAGGCAGACAGACAGGCAGGCAGACAGACAGGCAGACAGACAGACAGATAGACAGAGAGACAGACAGACAGACAGACAGACAGACATGCAGAGAGACATACAGAGAGACAGGCAGACAGACAGGCAGACAGACAGAGAGACATACAGAGAGACAGACAGAGAGACAGGCAGACAGACAGGCAGACAGAGAGACAGACAGAGAGACAGACAGGCAGACAGACAGACAGGCATACAGAGAGAGAGAGAGAGACAGAAATAGAGACAGAGACAGACAGACAGACAGACAGACAGACAGACAGACAGACAGGCAGACAGGCAGACAGGCAGGCGGGCAGACAGACAGAGAAACAGGCAGACAGGCAGAGAGAGAGACAGAGACAGACAGACAGACAGACAGATAGACAGTGAGACTGACAGACAGACAGACAGACAGCTGTGGCTTCACCCGAAGAGCACCTTGACTTTCCTCCGCCTTTCATCCTGCGGGCGTAATTAAACTCAGAGAAGGAGAGCAGATTTACAAAGTCCACATCCTGCCAGTTGACAAACACCTTTTAATGGCCTCGTGAAAGACTATTAAAAGCGTCTGTCACCCTGTTGCGCTGCAGATAATTGGTTTGCCCCAAACTCAGTCGGCAAAAACTGATGGATGGATAATTCCCTCTCAGCTGGAGAGAAAGGGAACTGACAGTCTCATCTAAACTGCCACCCACACTCTGGCCTGGGCTGGCATTTGGATTTTTTTGGGGATGCTGTGAGTCAAAATAAAACAGGCGGGCGGTCAGTTCATACACTGAAAGAGCACCTTGACTCCACAGTTTAATCCTCAAAAGCTCTTTTAAACTCCAAGAACCAAAAAAGGTTTCTTTGATGAAGAAACCATCTCAAGTTATCCAAAACATTCAACGAAATGGGTCGTTCATTCCTACCCTCCAACCCAGTGGTTCTTCTATACTTGTACAGAAAAATCATTTATTTAAGCTACTGTTGACAATTATCTTGTTGACAAGCTTGTATAGCACAGCTGCTAACAGTGAAAAGTATCTATCTCTCTCAACAATATCTGGCATGAACAGATGAGTCCGTCAGAGTATCCAAAGTCTGTTTTCATGAGGTAAATCCTGTGGGTAGTAGTGTCAGGCTCGCCCACCGCCGCACCTCCTCGTGTTTATGAACGGAGCACAAGTGTCATCAATCTGCATGGAAACACTTCAAACTGCCTGCGATGTGAAAACGAGGGGGTGGTATTGTTCCAGAGCCAAAAACACGATTAATGTTGTTTCTGCTGTGGCAAATACACACGGATGTTTCAGCTGAGACGAGAGAGAACATCGTGTTATTACAGCATCAACACACACACACACACACACACACACACACACACACACACACGCACGCGCACACACGCACACACACACACACACACACACACACGCACGCGCACACACACACAGACACAGACACACACACACGCACGCGCACACACAGACACACACACACGCACGCGCACACACACACAGACACAGACACACACACACGCACGCGCACACACAGACACACACACACGCACGCGCGCACACACACGCACGCGCACACACACGCACGCGCGCACACACGCACACGCACACACACACACGCACGCGCACACACAGACATACACACACACACACACAGAGACACAGACACACACGCACACGCACGCACACATGCGCGCACACGCACGCACACACACAGACACACACGCACGCGCGCGCACACACACACACACAGACACGCACGCGCACACGCACGCGCACACACACACACACACAGACATATACACACACACACGCACACAGAGACACAGACGCGCACGCACACATGCGCACACACACACACACAGAGACACAGACACACGCACACAGACACACATACACGCATGTACGCATGCATGCACACACACACGCGCGCACGCGCATGCACACACGCACGCACACACACACGCACGCACGCACGCACGCACGCACACAGGTTTATGATAGTTTATTGTAGTACTTCTGTTGATCCTGACCACTGATGGGCAGTAACGCGTTACAAGTAACGCTACAAGTAACGCGTTACTGTAATCCGATTACTTTTTTCAAGTAACGAGTAAAGTAAGGGATTACAATTGCAAAAACAGTAATTAGGTTACTGTTAAGCAGGCTGCGTTACTGCGTTACTTAACCGTGATTTTGTTTCGTGAGACTGTCTCGTGAGTGACTATGACGTATGAGCGCCGCAACGTCAGTGGTAAACACCGACATGTGTAGTGTTGAACAGAGACAACATGGAGCGCGGGAGAGAGCAGGAACATGCAGCGTTTAATGCTTGGAGGTACCGACATTACTTTGAGTTTGACTCGGTTAAAGGTGACAAAAACATCAGCGTCCGCTGTACACTCTGCGTGGGAAGAAAACTTTTATCTACAGCGAAAAATTCCACCTCAAATCTGAGCAAGCACCTAGCAAGCCAGCACAGGAATGTGAAACTCACTGAAAAAAACCCTGAACCCCCGACTGACATGACCGCTGCGGCTACATCCAATTCCACCGGGCGAACCTCCGAGGGCCCCTCTCCTGCTAAACAGGTGAAAATAGACTTAAAAGCGACAGGACTTAGTGCCGCTGAACTGAAGAAGCTCGTCGCTGGCTATATTGTCGAGGACATGCTGCCAAATTTTATTCAGGTCATGCATCATAGCTTTGAAAAGTAACTTAACTAGTAAAGTAACTAATTACTTTTGAAAATAAGTAATCAGTAAAGTAACTGGATTACTTTCTTGGAGAAGTAATCAGTAATCAGTAACTAATTACTATTTCCAAGTAACTTGACCAACACTGATCCTGACTAACGGAGAGATGGTGCCAGGATGTAGACAGATCTGCACAGTGAACGCGAGGCTTACAGGGAACTAATCCAAACGCAGACGCGTCATTAATCTACAGCCATTTCATTGTGCTGATGATAAGTTGCAGCAAAAAAATGGATTGATTGCCACTTTAAGGTATTTATAGCGATTTCATTCTTTACAAAATCTTCTCTGAATGCTGTCAGACGTTCATCTGAGAGACAGATATTTCTGAACCGGGACGCAGGAAACAAGGCCGTAACTTTGGGTTCAACATTGGGGGTGGGGGGGGTTTGAGATTGTGTTTTTTTAAAAAACGTCAAAAAAAAAAACTTGACAAAGGCAACAAAGATGTCGGAAAAAGCGACAAAAACTATGAAAAAAAACCTGTTTTTATTAATCAGGGCATGGGGGGGGGGGGGGGAAAGGGGGGGTTATAATATATATAACCTCCCCCTTTTTAATTAAAAAACGACAAAAACTTCAGAAAAAACTAAAATATGGTTACAAAACGTAAAACAATTGACCAAAAAAACACTTGAAAAAGGCAAAAAACTTTTTTATTAATCGGGGCATGTGTGTATATATATATATATATATATATATATATATATATATATATATATATATATATATATATATAACCTCCCCCATTTTAATATAATTACGCCTATGGCAGAAAACCCAAACTATGACTCTGACTGCAGAGATACCATGAGAGGGATAGTGAGAAAACAAATAAATTAATGAAACAAAAAGCCCATTGGAGAGCATTTGGATTGCTTCAACCTTTTGTTAAGGCTGTTCCAGTGTGACACAGCAGCTGCTGTTGGTTAGAAACAAAAGAGTACTCCCTCCATTCATTTACCTGCTGATTTCCCAGCTGCCCGAGGGACCGTTCTCCAGAGCCCGCCGCTGAATGACAACTCATTATTTGTGAGAGAGGCGTTTATATCTGTGAATCCCAGACAGGCCGAGCAACAAAGGACCTTGCATCCTGCGGCGAAACGCCTGAACCACGGCACGTAAAGCGCCTCCACTTTTTACCCAAAACGTGTCGTGAAAGAACCTGGTACACACACTGGATCACAGCTTCAGCTAAACGGTCAGAGCGTGAACTGGAAGAACGTCAATATTCACCTGCAGCTCTGCTTTTCACTTCATCACGCCTGAATATTTATTCAGGACGAACATGAACATTTTATCAGAATGCAGCGTAGAAATCTGCTTAGAAATATGGGAAATACAACCTGAGGATAGAACAACACAATGTAATTCTGCTAAATAGAACCCCACATTCATTATTAGTTTCACTTATGTTTGTTTTCATTCTAAACTAATTATTGATCCAAATACAATACGCATTTTCTATAGGCTCAGTCAGAGACGGTTTAGAACCATTGACATATATTTAATGGACCAACAGATCCCGTGTCTCTGGACAGAGACCAGTCAAGGATATTAGAAGATCTTTCCCGGTGATGTCTGAGCGTTACTGAGCAGCCTACAACTGAGCTTGAAGACGTAGATGTGACGTGAGCAACCTGTCTGAAAGTTGGAAGTCTTCTGGTAGCTGTGCCAAGAGAAATCTCAATCATTCCCAATCTAGTAGAGACGGAGAGCGTAGGTATATGTAAGGAGAGAGCTTCTTCTGTACTATACGGTATTTCCTCTACTGTGCGACAGTAAGTCACGTGGTTATTAGGGCTGTGCTCGATTAAAGAAATTCTTAGTCGACTAACACTCATTCAATTGTATCGACTAATCGATTAGTTGATTTAATCGACAGATCTGTAAATCTGAGTTTCTCCGCAAAGAGTCATGCAATAGCACCACTTTAATTCTTGTGTTTACCAAAGATGTGCTCGTACGTTTCTTGGAAATAAGTCATTCAGCATGAAAAAAGCATAAAACATGACTAATCGACTAAAGAAATCTAAGTTGACTAAGACCAAAACGACCGATTAGTCGACTAATCAACTAAGAGGGAGCAGCCCTAGTGGTTATGACACAATCGTTAGCCTATTTTTACAAAAACGTCGGCTACGGAGCCATAACGTGAGATACAAGGTAATGGAGCCTTTTATACATTGTTGTGTTTCTTTAGAAATAAACAATGGACAAATAGAGTCTTTAAACTCTTCAGATGTAAAGTTATTCTCTGTCAAAGTGACGTCAAACTAAATGTCAGTCAATGGGATGCTAACGGGAGGTGATGGCTTGGTAGCATCAAAATGGCGCCATAGGAGGTTCGGGTTGTGAGGAGAAGCTTACCCCCTTGTTTAGAACCGAGACGCCCCGACTCAGAGTAGTTTCCTGTATCTGTGTCCCGTGGGCTCGGCCACGGCCACGCCTCTTTAGGAGACTAGCGGCAGGTCCTGAGTGCGTTGATTCCAACGGGAGAAGTGAACGTGAACACAGATTATCTGCGATCCTATTGCCCCATAGTCACCAAAGTAGATATTGGAGCCATTCTTCAACAAGCCACATGTCTCCAGAAAAAATCTGACACTAAAATGGCATTTTTCAGACGGACACATCAGGAGAAACTTTTGTTTGAACCAAATGGGCTCGGAGCCACAGACAGAAAGTCAGCCAGTCTTGACTGGTTTGGTCTCCACGAGATCTGTTGACAGTAATACTGGCATCATCCTTTAAATTAGCTGTGTTGGTTGCTGCCTGCATGGCTCAACTTCCTTGTTTTTTCTGGCTAAAGTATCGGAGAAAGATAAACACAACCTCCAGACTTCATATCGTCCTCTCAGAAATTCACAGCAGACGCCACAAACTCCTGTAACCATCCTCCCTGTGCTCTATGTTTTTACAGTATCGTCATAGAAGCAGCGACTAATGATGCGTTGGGAATGAGAGATGCTTCTCCAGGGCTGTATCCCCCCCCCCAGACCCTGAACACAGCAGCTTCCAACAAAGTGCCACAAGCCATTTGATTGCGACTGTAAAAGCCTTCCTTTCTTGTGTTTTCTGAGCAACAACAGTTCATTATCTGCTATCAAGCCTCCGCACGGTGCAACAGGGTTACAGTTTGCTTTCCATGCAGCGGCGAGCTGGTGAATTAGACTTCCTGTGCTGAAATAAAATCAAGGTATTTGGTGTGTTAAGTGACTCGGAACACTTTCATTTGCCTCTGCAGAATTTTTGCATCATCACCGTTGTGTCGGGCGCCTGCAGGAGAGCAGAGGTCATAATCAAACCGCGCTCATCTGCACAGGAAAACCAACAACTCCTCCAAACCATACGCGATATCTGTCGTTTGCCCCCCCCCCCCTCTAATACGACCCAGGGGGAGAGTTTTCTGTCTATCTAAACCAGAGAAGGTAACGGTCATGGTTTTATACACGTCATTAACGTTGTGAAACGGTCCCCGTTTGGTTAGGTTGAGCCACCAAAACTACTGAGTTAAGTTGATAAAAAGATGGTGGTTTGGGTTCAAATCAGACGTTACTTCACTTCCTGAAGGTTACCATGGTGACCCAGAACGTGACTTTCGACTAGGGCTTCACAATATATTGTTTTTTTTTTTCTGTAATGGTGATATCAACTGGCGCAATAAACACAAGGCACTCAGAGATTTTTTTGTGTTAGTTGAAAGAAAATATCAGCAGAAAACTCAACTAAACGCGTTATTAACGGCGTTAACGCAAACCCATTTTAACACCGTCAACTTTTTTATCGCGAGATTAACGTTCTTTTTGGCATAGCATACTTTGTAGTTTTTTTCACATGCTGTTGCAACAACTAGTACTGTTAGAAAAACTACAACACCACACCGGATCTAGCTAGACCGGAAACTAAACAACAGGCACGCTGTACACACTTGTCTGGGCTTACGAGCCGGCCGAAGAGTAGTAGGCTAATGTTTATTAATCCGTTTTGAGTGGATGGCGAGTGCGAGACGCCGAAATGGATGCCAATAAGATTCTGAATGGAAAGTTTACTTTAAAAAAGTTGCCAAATGGTTCCATTGACAAGACCAAAGGGATCTGTGTGTTTTGTCGTTGTGAACTGAGCTATCATCGCAGCACGTCCAGTCGGAAATACCACTTGATGGGCAAGCAAACAGCTGATGACCAAGTACACAGCTGATGGCCAAGCATACAGCTGATGGCCAAGCATACAGCTGATGGCCAAGCATACAGCTGATGCGAATTTTCCGCCCCCTCGTTAAAGCCAGGCGACAAAAGCACAAAGCAAGCCGATCCACTTTTTCATGTTGATAAGAGCATTAAAATGAGAAAAAATAATGGGACAAAAAGAACTCTAGGGACATTTAGAATGGATAAAAATGTGCGATTAATTGCAATTAATTGCGAGTTAACTATGACATTTATATGACATTACATATTTTAATTGTTTGACAGCACTAGTCATAATATGTAAAGACTGGGGATCCTGCAGGGTCACACATTGCAAGACTACAACTAGAGTCGTTTTGAGAAATTTAACCAAGCTAGCTAGATACCGCTAGCGTTAGCTGGTAACTTTAAGGGAAAGTCTGCAGATTTCCTGTTCTGTCGTCCATGCAGATGAATGTCTCCAGTATCCGGAGGTCTGCGTTTATCTGCCGGTAAAGCTAATCCACAACGCGTTTTCGTTCAGAGCCAGCGTCACGTGACTGAAAGCAGCTGAAACGGAGAAGGAGATCTGTGAGAGGCGCTTGTCACTGCCCCGGCAAATTTGAAAGCCTACACTGCACTTTAGTTCATAATGGAGGATCCTACTTATGCCGAGCCACAGGAGAAGGAATCCTCGTCGCCGAAAATTGGAAGACATGTTGTCATAGCTTCTTGGTACATAATGGCTACCGTAGTGGCAACACACATTTGAAAAAGCGAGGCGCTAGAGAGCACTATTCGTTTGAATGCAAAATACAATTTCACCGCTAGATGGGAGAAATTCCTACACAGTGTACCTTTAATGCAAACAATGCGAGCAGCACATGAAAAAGCATTTCACAGGTTCATTAATAAAACATGAGCGAGGCGGTTTTAATGCAGACACTCCTGAGTGACAGCGAACACTCATTTACATGACGGCTGTTTTTCCCTTTTAAATATTTAATAAAAGCTAAAGAGGAAGAAAGGCACAATAATGAATTTATGAATATTAGAGATATTCATGAAGCGTTGAATACAATCCCTGTCGGAATATTAACGTGATGCACGTATAAAAGCTCACAGTGTGGACTCGGAGCTCACAGGTTTATTTTGGGAATATGAGGACCGGAGTTTATGATTAAAAAGCTGCATAGTGGAGGGTTTTAAAGAGCAAATACTAATATTTTTGATCTCTCTTTCTTTCTCTAACTTATTGTCCATAAATTTGAATAGTTCCCATCCGAGAAAATGAAGACATGAATACAAGGGCGTATGCGGGGGGAATGTCCCCCAAACTTTCCATGACGGTGCCCTCTGTCCCCCACACTTACAACATGTCCGAGTTGATTTGAACGCACCTTAAGTAGGCGAGTGTGCACGTTACTCAGGTTGAATCAGTTGATTGATAGACTCAAATAGATATAGGCAATAATATAATAATATATAATAAAAAAAATATAGGGAGGAAAACTTTAAAATATGCAATAATTAGGTTCAGTGTATATTAGAGCTGTACAGTATGAGGAAAATATCTAATTGCGATTATTTTAACTGATGTTGCAATTGTGATATGATATGGTAGGGAATATTCATTTTTGTATCATTTTTCTCATTTTCATTGTTGAATATTCAAATTAAAATGATTATAGTGTGATTTTGTTGAGAGGATGTGTCCCAAACAAAGATTTTTGTCTTTAGTCTGTAGGATACGATCTGTAGGCCGGGACGTCTATGTTTCGATTTGAATCCCATTTCCTGCATTTTTCCACACATTTAGTGACCAAGATTATACAAAATCCAGACAATAATTAAATGATCATAATGATAAATTCTTCCAGAAAGAATAGTACTAAACTATGTTTTAGAAAAGGATGTCTTACTTTGTTTTTGGTTTAAAATAGGGGCAGATTAACAAATTAACAAGACTTATAAATAGAACATCAAACAAATTTAAAAGTAGAGGGGACACAAAAGAGATTTTGAAAAGTGTCCCCACCCTAGGGTTTGACACATATTTGCCCCCTCCCCCCTGCGATTTGGATATTGCACTAGTCCATATTGCGATTTCGATAACATTGCGATTAAGTGTGCAGCCCTAGTGTATATGATGGAATAGTGGCATTAGAATGGGCCACTAAATTTGGGCTTTTACAGCCAAAGAGTTCTTGCATGTCCCCCGACCTCTCTACACTACCCCCAAACGTCAGTGTTTCAATCGATCATAAATGAAATGTAGGCTACTTGGAATCAGCAATTCCAAGATAGCCAAATGAACAATCTGTCCCCCTCCCTTCTGAACTCACGGCTACGCCCCTGCATGTATCATTTATTAATAATATTTGCACATTAGAGCTGCGACGATTAATCAATTAATCAAATACGTCACAACTTTTAGCCAACATATGACTATTTGCATTCATTGTGGATTTAACCTAACCCGGTCTCATTCCGAACTCGTAAATAAGGACGTTTGGACAGTGGCTGTCAGCGTCAGAAATGACGAAAAAAATCCCCTTTCAGCGTGTGTGTAGAACGTACCGGGGAGAGCAGCAGCTACAGGGTGTTTGAAGATGACGTAACACTAAGAGAGACTACAGTAGAGAGTAGTATGAAAGCCCGAAAATCTGCGTAGGGAGGTTGGTTGGGGGGGTGGATGGGTCAAACAACACAGGACTTTCACCCAGGAGACCGGGGATCGTGTCCCGCGTGTCACGTTTCCTAAACCCAACCGTCCCGTTCTTGTCTCGCGTGTCATGGAAACGTAAGCCCACCCACCATCTTTTCCTAAACCTAACTGCGTCAAAAGTGACACCAATAGTCCCGACCCAGCGCATTTAGATCTGACGCTAAAGGAGACTTTTAGCGTCAATAACAACGCCAAAGGAACCTGACCAAGCGTCCGTATTTTACGAGATGGGAGTGAGAATGTGTGGATTTAACCACACATCCAGTCATTTAGTTTTTGGTTTTGTGTCCTCAGTTCTGCCAGAAACCAGTAAGATATATCTAAAGACATATATCTAGACATTTCAAACCTCTTTCTGCTCGTAGCCGCAGGGATCAGACTTAAATATCTCTTACTCATTGGCTGCATTTACATAAGTAACGTAACACTTTTGAAGGACTAACAGCAAATATATTTAGATTAAAGTGCCTCCTATAAATCCTGTCACTCGTGGATTCTTTTCACCAACACACAGGAATAATAATGTGATTCTCGTCATCTGTCACTCAGCTGGAAACTAGACGGTCCAATAAGGACGCGAGACATTTGAAAGCATATTAAAGCCGCTATGATTAGAGTCTTTATGAGATGCAAAGGTCAGACTCTGAGCAACACTGAGACACTTCAAGACACATTTAACATTATGAATATTATGAGAAATCATGAAGGATATAAAAGGAAACACCTCCAGGAATATTACAGTCACGACACTGATTTATCACGCAGCATTACAGGACAACCAGTCCTCCAAACCATACGGTGATATCGGCCGTTTGTCCTCCCCTCTAATACGACCCACAGGAGTGTTTTCTGTCCTCATATCTAAACCAGAGAAGGCAACAGACACATTTTAACCCTTGTGTTGTCTTCCATTGGACCGTGTACTTGTCGTCCTGAAAATCATCACCTTTTTCTGACGTTTTTGTCTCTTTTATCGACACTTTTGTCTCTTTTTTCATTGTTTTCGGCTCTTTTTTTGACGTTTAAAGCTTCTTTTCACTACCATGTATAAACACCACTAACACCAACTTGTAACTAGTTTTTCATTTACTACATTTTTCGAATTCATGGTCAGTACACCTCATTTATAGGCAATTATACCTAATTCTTGAGTTAAAAAAGCAGAAATGATGAATTATTTAGACTCATATTAAAGGAAGGATCATTACAGAAGGGTATATGTCAATGTTCAGTCTGGTTGTGAAATTATTTTTTTTCAAATGCAATTTTTTTTTTTTATAAAACACCCAAAAGTCAATGAAAGTAGAGATCCTATCTTTCGTTGTACTTGCGAAGCGCGATGTGTGGAATCATCCAAATTAGGTAGTTAAAAAGAAACCCATATTTCTAATATAGACATTTTGAAAAACGGGTCAAATTTGACCTGAAGACAACACAAGGGTTAAACACGTTAACGTTGTGAAACGGTCCCAGTTTGGTTAGGTTTAGACTACTGAGTTAAGTTGATGAAAAGATGGAGGAACGCAAACATCTTGCGCATGCGCCAACCCGGTCTCACGCCAGTTTGTGAAATGGTCACCTTATTTTGATTTATTGATTTGTGTACAGGTTACGATTTTCTCGTTTATTTCGTGTACAGGTCACGATTTTCGAACGTGACCATTTCAAGAACTGCCATGACACTGGGCTGCTATGGGGGACGCAACAATGGGGAAATCAAATGCCACACACCGGCAAAAACAATGGGACAGACCGCCACACTCGGAACGCGGTCCCCGGTCTCCGGGGTGAAAGTCCTGTATTGTTTGACCCATCCACCCCCCCGACCAACCTCCCCGCGCGGATTTTCTGCTTTTCATACTACTCCCTACCGTAGTCGTGCTGTGATCACGAAAGATGCTTCCCATTTAAATACATTAAATTAAAATTTGTGCTCACCACACGAAAAAAACAACATAATCGTGTCTTGTTCACGAATCAATAGATTCAATAACGTGACCATTTCACAAATTGCCATGAGACTGGGCTGCATGCGCATAACAGATCATGCAGGCAGCACAGATCGGGTACCTTGATCGGGTATTTGCTCCCGTCAAAACTACTACGGCCACTAGAGGGCGCCGCCACTAGAAACATAAATATTGGTCAGAATGATGCTGGAACAAACCACTTATGGGGGAGTTTTTTACGTTTTAGGAAGTGCTGATTGGTACAGTTTAACATTGAACATTAAAGGTTATAAAAACATAGGAAGATGTTTCTCCAGCATGAAAGTGATTATTATAATTAGAGCTGCAAAGACGAATTGATTAGTTGTCAACTATTAAATTAATCGCCAACTTTTGAGTCATTTTCTATTATAAAAATGAAATACAAATTCCCTGATTCCAGCTTCTAAAATGTGAACATTAACAGCTCCACAGTCTGTCCACAGTGCAGTTTAAACTGGAGCGAGATGAATCAATACCTCAAGAGAAAAATAATTTTTCATAACAAAATATGACCTTGTTAGCTTGTCGAGTTTGAGGATTTGTTGCTTTTGGGATTCGGCTTGTTAGTTTAAAAAAAAAAAAAAAAACGAGTGAGTGAGAATGACTCAACATTAAGTATGACAGGTGCATGATTCATTAAAAAGAAACTGCGGATTATAGTACAGCTGTGAATACGTATTGACTAGTTGTCAACTATTAAATTAATCGCCAACTAATTTCATAATCGATTAATCAGTTCACGTCATTTTTTATGAAAGTCTTCTCTGATGTCAGCTTGTTAAATGTGAATATCTTCTAGTTTCTTCTCTCCTCTGTGACAGTAAACTGAATATATTTGAGTTGTGGACAAAACAAGACATTTGAGGATGTCATCTTGGACTTTGGGACACACTGAGCCACATTTTTCACTAGTTTTCTGACATTTTAGAGACCAAACGACGAAAATAATCGACAGATGAATCGACAATTAAAATAACCGTTAGTTGCAGCCCTACTAAGAAGGTTTGGGATTTTTAAAGGGTCAGTTTTGACACAAACAAGTAATATTACGTGCCAATTTTCAATATAATTGTCTCATCAGAGTGAAAGTGTTTTAATTATTCGAGAAAACAATCGACAATGAAAGTAGTCGTTAGTTGCAGCCCTAGCTGTAGTGCTGAAAAAATTAAGTTGTTTCTTCAATAGTGGATGTAAAGAAAATGAATAAACAATAATGCAAATAATTAGTTAAGTTAACGTTATGAGCGTTATCAAGCACAAGACCATGCCAGACATCCAGTTAACTCATCATCTTGGACTTTGGGAAACACTGATCCACATTTTAGAGACCAGACAACTACTCCATTCATCCAGAAAATAACCCACACATTAACCAACTATGTAAATAACTGTTAGTTGCAGGGTTCAAAATCAACTTGTTGTCCACCAGCCAAATACCAAATGCCTATAGTGATTGTTCAAATGTTACCAGCCACTCAATAGATTACCATTGTTGGTGAGTGAAGTAAATCTACCTGCCACTTGCATTTTTTCCCCCAGTTATTTGGCTGGTGAATGGTTGCTGATTTTGGACCCTGGATGCAGCCCAGAGCCCGCAGCGGTGTTCCTACCTGCGCAGTCCTTCCCTTTGCCTTTGCACTCTCCGCTGTGGGAGGGGTAAGTAGCCCGAGCCTCGGGCAGGTAGAGCAGCACAGAGAGCAGACAGGCGGACACCAGGTACCGCTCGGGACCCCTCCTCCTCCCAGCGCTTGACACCATGATGAACATGATGATGCTCCGTGCCTAAATTTCAGACACAACTCGCTTCTCTCTCTCTCTCTCTCTCTGTGCAGGTTTCACTCAGTTTAAATCCCTTTGGGAAGCAGCAGAAAAAGCAGAAAACACCCCGGCTGCCTCACGCTGTGTCCCGGGGGGTAAAGAGAGCACTTAAACGGGGGAGAAAAGAGCTGAAGATGGAGGAATGTGCGGAGAGATATTCCGCGTTTTTTTTTTTAGGAAGCCGGGCAGGCGCTCCGGTTCGTACAGCGAGGAAGCAGCGGCAGCATCCCCGCCGTGCATGCGTCCCTCCGTCCGTCCTCCGCACCGAGGCTCCGCGCCGTATCCAACGCAGGGTAGAGGCTATATCTGTCGGGTGTTGCACCATGTAAGGGATCCTTTCCCCTCCGCGCTGAGAGCGAGTCTCCCGGGCTGTGTGTGTCAGGAGACGGGGTGCGTAGAGAGAAGCTGCCGCTGCTGCAGCCACAACAAAGAGATCCGCTCGGTGCGGACTGAGAGGAGAGGAGAGGAGAGAGAGAGAGAGAGAGGACAGACAGGAGCGTCACGTGAGAGGATGCAACACTCCCCATCCACCTCCACGCCCCTAACGCACGCACGCACGCACACACATCTTCAGAAAACCCACAGAATGCAGAAAAGCCACAGGAAAGAGAAAGAAAAAGTGTTTTTGAACAAATGTTCAGATAGAAAATTTATCATATTTTCTATCTGAACATTTTCCATCTTCATCATCAGAGGACTTCATCTGATTTAAAGTCTTTACAAAAGAAGCCAAAGGTTACAGCCAAGCACAAGTTAAACTATAATTACAAATTAGCGATTATGTTCATAATCAATTGATGTGTTGATTATTTTCTGGATTAATGGATTAGTTGTTTGGTTTATAAAAATGTCAGAAAATGCTGAAAGATGTCAATTACAGCTGCAACGATTAACCGAGTCGTTAGTTATCAACTATTACATTTTTTTAAGTTCTTTTTTTGGGTATTTAACCAACATGGCATCATGACTTCGCGTAAACATATACGCCACTTTCTAAAGCCACGTGGCGTGTTATCGCGAGGCTACGGTTGGGTTTAGGAAACATCACACGTGGGTTGGGTTGGGTTTAGGAAAAGAATAAATGTGGACAGGAAACGTCACACGTGGGACACGATCCCCGGTCTCCTGGGTGAAAGTCCTGTGTTTGACCCATCCTCCCCCCCGACCAACCTCCCTACGCAGATTTTCACCCTTTCATACTACTCGCTACGGCGTCAATTCGTACGCAATCGCAAGGTAATGTCAAAGTCAATGGAGGCCAAACGGCGTTGATAAACACGCTAAAAAGCGAGCCTGCGTCTTGATAACACGCCAATAATGGCATACGAATTGGTGTGTCATACATACACCATTTCATGAGATCAGTCTGGATTTAACAAGTACACAACAAAAACAGATCCCCACCCAACACACAACCAACCCTCCCTAACATCCTCTTGTTACAGAACCATAAATTATTTTGAAACTGCTTATACAAAAAGATCTACAGTGATTATCCTATCACAGACAGAGAAGACTGTACTAATCCAGAGGTGTCACCTATTATCTAAGATTGGTTATCTCAGTCTTTTATATCCTTCAAGTTATCAAAATAATAAAAAAAAGGTCCTCACATACGTACACACCTCATAAAACTTGCACTTCTTCAGAAACACACAAGGCCAAAAGAAAGAAAGACAGTGTTATTGAAAGGATCAGAATTGACTTTATTGTCATTGTAAGTAAGTACGTACAGCTTCCCTCTGGGAGGAGATATGGGCTCAATCTCATCACCCTTAAGGCCGTTCCAGACCAACCAGACGGCCGACCGTCGGCAGAAAAGGCAGTGTGACTGATCAGTCTCCCCGAGTTGGTCCAAAAAGTTCCTCAGAACACACCGAAGAGACGAGACGTAATACGTCTCCATAGCAGCAGGCAGCGCTAATCAGGATTGTCGCCCAAAAAATGAAAACCGGCAGCTGATTGGACAAACGCGTCATGTGGGTCTGGCTGCTGTTTCCGGATTTTGGATTCTTCAACCGGCCATTAATGGCGACTCATTCAGAATACGATCTCATATTTTTACTAAAATAGTTCACTGAAACGTGTTTCTGAAAACATCGGCGAGAACATCGGCAAGAACAGCGAGAAATAGGCCGTGCAGTTGCTGAATCTGTCTTCATTTCAGATCGACAAAGGTCAGTTTAAAAGATTTTCGTCAGATTTTGAGAGGCTTACCGTGGATTTCCACAGGATGCAGAACGTCTGCGAACCGGCTCCGCTGCGGAACGGCTGCATGCTCCGCAGTCCGTCAATACCCACCAGGTCCGGATTTGTTGCATAACGGCTGCGGCCAGCCGACCACGAGATCTCGCGAATTGACGTATGTTCGCGCGATATAACAGGATGTAGTTTCTATAAACAGAACCACAAAACCAACAACAGTTTGTTTCCATCCAGAGGAGTAGAGGGGAAACTACTCTGAGCTGTGTTTTCAAGGTGTAGTGCAGGGAAAATGACCTGCCGTGAGCACGGTGGATTTTATTTTGAAAAGTAACCGGATGTTTTATTTTGTTTCTGTGCTCGACTTCCTGTCCCGCACTATCTGAATTGTGCTGAATTGCTGCGGAGCTCTCCGTCGTCCGTCAAAAATAGAAGCTCTGCGTATCTGCTCCGGAGGGCTGCGGACTGACGGAACTGGGACGGAGCAGGGACGCAGACGTTCTGCAGTCAGTGGAAATACACACACCGACTTTAATGGAAACCTAATGACTCTGTCGACGTTCCGGAGACGTTCCGCAGACGTACCGCATCCAGTGGAAATTGCCGGTTAGTCACGCTCATCCCGTTTGCCATTTCCGGGTGAGTCCCGACTGCCCTGTCTCCGACTGAGTATGTCAGGTCGGCCAAAATGAAGGCCAACGGCTCCTCCAACGGACGACGGCACGGAACACACCGAACAGACTCGAGTCACCGACCTCGCCAGACTGTCCAACGGCCGATTATCGGCCCGGTGAGTAGCTGCCTTTATTTGATAGCTCCTCGACTCCTCGGTCCTCGGCTGAACCGGAAGTTGTTCTGTCCGTCCTCGGCGAAGGCCGTCTCAGAGCTCTTATTTCTGCCCAGAGGAGCGAGCATCGAGGAGGGATCATCGTGGAGCGAGCATTGACCCTACAGTCACATTAGCTACAAAAGACAGCGACACGCACTCGCTTGATGGGCGTCCCTGGGCGTGCCTAGCCTACTCCTGGTTGCTTTGCAAAAGTAAACAGAAATTCTCTGGTGCTACCTTCTGTGTACTTTGTGGATAGACCCATAGATATACGTATGAATGATGAAATATGAAATATTATGACTAAACGTCCTGTCAACAAACCAAATGCCTTGTGAACGTTTGACACGGTGATGCTTCTGTATCGATAGTAGCATGCTATTGCCTTGTATCTGCAAGAGGTCTTCCAAGTCACTCCAGAGGTGTTGTCAAGTCACAAGAACGATGTTTTTGGATTTAAAAGTATTTATTTCTTGATAGGGGACAAAATATATGAGATAAAATGCCAAACATATCAGATATATACAGAAATACGATGTCCTGAAGCGTTTCCGCCATCATGAATGATTTTCTTCGACTCGAGCAACCAACGTACCTACGTCACGCTGCCCTCACGCTGCCCTCACGCTGCCTTCACTCCGATTGGCTGTCGCTTTGTTGCATCGCTCAGCATTTGCATAAAATAGACTTCTTGTCTATTTTGGCCCCGCCTTGCTCGTGGCAGCGACAAGCGACGAGCTTGTGGCAAACGGCCACTCCCATTGAAAATGAATGGCAGCCTGTCGCTTTGTCGCTGGCTCTTGTAGCTAATGTGACTGAGGGGTTAGGAGGGATCATCAAGGAGCGAGGAGCGCTCAACAAGGAGGGATCATCGAGGAGCTATGAGCGAGGATACAGAGAGCAGCCTTCCTGGAAGCCGTGCAGCCGAAGGAGTTGCTAACTCCGCCCAAACAGCAGACGAATACATGTGACGCTTCAGAGGAAAAGACGTCTCATCTCTCTAAAAACACAATTTCTTGTGTCTGCTCTCCTCCCGTGACTTCCTCGAGGAAGGGAGGCAAGTGGAGGACTCAAGGAGGCAATTTAAGCGACATGAGATGCAGCTCTAGGCTCCCTAGAGCAAAAACAAACTGGTACACATTTTCTTTTGTTCCTTGTGCAATTAAAGCTGTTAACTTGCACAACTCTTGAATGCCCAGTTTTTATTAGTGGGCCTTCTCAGTTTACCAGACAATCTCAAGGGATTTTATTCAACACCGTCCACTTTCCAAGTATTGAAATGGTTCCAAATCAATCTGTTGGATGTGTGCTGCTAGGATGTTTTGTGCCTTGTTCATTTTGTTGTTGTTATTTTTGTACCTCCCAACTGCAAATCAAATTGCAGAAAATAACGAATTAAAAAGAGAAAAGTGCTACTCTCTTGTGCAAACACAAAAACACACACACACACACACACACACACACACACACACACACACACACACACACACACATTACGCTGCGTTCTAAGACAGCAGCAGTCATTGGGGTGCACACAGCAAAAGAAATGTGGAATGCTGTACATGTGAATTACAGTTCTTAACTTTCTGTAGCTTTCTCAACGTGTGGTTCAGGAGAACAGGCTGAGTGATTGCACAGCAGGAGTCACGAGGAAAAAGAAGAGGTAAGTACCCTAGCGTCGCTTACGGCCCGATCACGTATACGCTGCATCCATCTGTTGTTGCCATGGTGATATCACATCCCTTGAGTGGAGTGTAAGCAGCGAGAGGATAAAGGTCTCTGCTCAGTTTAAGAGAGTGTGATGGAGCTAAAAGTGCGTGTGTGTGTGTGTGTTGTGGGGACAGAAGAGCAGAGCTTATGCATAAGTCATTTTAATGATGTGAATGTTTAAAAAAGGTAGGGAATAGAGTCCTTACCCCCAAGTGAAGGAGTTCAAGTACCTCGGGGTCTTGTTCGCGAGTGAGGGGAGGATGGAGCAGGAGATTGGCCGGAGAATCGGCGCAGCGGGGGCGGTATTACACTCACTCTATCATACCATTGTGACAAAAAGAGAGCTGAACCAGAAGGCAAAGCTCTCGACCTACCGGTCCAATTTTGGTTCCTACCCTCACTGCAGGAATTTCCGCCGGATGCATGTATTTTCGCTGATGTCCGTCCTCTTCCTCTTTCTTTGTGTTGCCGTTCTAACCTCCGGTGGATTTCTGAGGACTATGGTTAACTGCTCCTCAGATCTCTGCAGGGTAAATCCAGACAGCTAGCTAGACTATCTGTCCAATCTGAGTTTTCTGTTGCACGACTAAAACTACTTCTAAACGTACACACGTTCCACCAAAACAAGTTCCTTCCCGAGGCTATTTTGCAGAGGCACCGTGCGGGGCTTAGTGCTGCACAAGATGATTGTGATTGGTTTAAATAAATGCCAATAAACCAGAGCACCGGAATGCTGTGTGGACTAGCCAGACCTTCCTTCGCAGCGCTGTGGAGGAAGGTCTGGCAAAGCGAGACTAGGTCAAGATTACTGTCTGGGGTCCCCAACAAAACCCTAGACAGGCTCCAGTGTGTCCAAAACTCTGCCGCCAGGGTCCTCACCCACACCATGACCTGGCAGCACATCACCCCAAAACCTCATCCACCTTCACTGGCTCCCAATTAAGTCCCGCATCACATATAAAATCCTCCTCACCTACAAATCCCTCCATGCCCTGGCTCCACAGCACCTCTCCGACCTCCTCCATCCATACACCCCACCCTGAAACCTGCGCTCCTCCGACGCTGGCCTGCTCTCCATTCCCCACACCAGACTCTGTCCCCTTTAGTGTTGCGGCCCCATCCCTCTGGAACACCCTCCCTGCAGATATCCGAAATGCTACATCCCTGGACATCTTTTAAAAAACTCCTGAAACACCACCTGTTTACCACAGCCCACAACCTCCTTTAACTTGGCCACAGTTACTCTGTAAAGTGTCCTTGGGTTTCATGAAAGGCGCTTTATAAATGAAAGTTGTTATTATTATTATGTGAAATCTCACTTTTTACAATAAAAGTCTTCGTGGGTGAAGTATCCACTTCCTCAATTTCATCATGAGAACTGAACACGACTCATTAAACTCTCTGTGTTGACTGGATTCATATTTACACAGCTCTGATTGGCTCTCAGCGCCGCTGGCACCGCACCAAGACCGACTAGTGGACCAATTTGGCTCGCCACTTTTCATCCAGCTGCTGTTAGTTTCTAGAGCATGTAGTTCTCTCTCTCCCACGGAGTCAGCGGTAGAAAGTAACTGAGTACATGTACTCCAGTACTGTACTTCAGTCCAAATGTTGAGGTACTTGTACTTTAGTAAGTTTTTTCTTTTCATGCCACTTTCTACTTCTACTCCGCTACATTTCAGAGAGAAATATTGTACTTTTTACTCCACTACATTCATCTGTTACAGCTTTAGTTACTAGTTACTTTACACATTAAGATTCCTGCACACAAAATACATGTAGTTTATAACATCTGATGTTTGATTCTAAAGTAAACTAGCCAACAATATAACGGACTACAAGTCCAGCTGAGATGATCAGACCATTAAACACACAACTGGTTGGATCCTTTACACTTTCTACAATGGGAGGATTCTTCTTTACTTTTAATACTTTAACTACATTTTCCTGATGATACTTACACACTTACATCATATTTTTTCCAATGCAGGACTTTGACGTGTAACAGAGTATCTTAACACTGCGGTATTAGTATTTTTTACTGCAGTAAAGGATCTGAATACTTCTTCCAGCGCTGCAGGAGGCGGCAGCGGAGGCGGTAGATGTGAGGCCTCTGCGGTGCTGTTGGACACGGTCGGTTCCACGCCGGCGGCTCTAACATGTCTCCCGGGCACTATCACCGCCTGACAGACGGCAGAGAGCAGCGAGCCCGTTCTAAATCACTCACCACACCGCTGCTGATTAGTTTCCTGGACGAGGTTAAAGACCTTCCAGAAGGTGTGGAAGGAGAGGCGCCACAGCAGGAATAAAATAAAAATAAAAGCCCGCCTGGATTCATTTCCAACCCAATTTCACGGCAGTTTCTGAAATAGTCAAAGCCATAGGTGTAGATTTCGGGCGGGTGGGGGGTGGGTGGGTGCAGGGGATATGTCCCCCCTCCCCAATATTTAGAAGAGGAAGATGTGTGTTCCTCATATAAAAGAATCCTCTCCCCAAAAGAGGTAATAAATAACCGTTCAAGGGGCTCAAATCATGCACGGGAAACGAGAGCTGTCTCTCCTTACAGAACACAACAGGAAGTAGAAAATAAAGATAGATTTATGTTGATTTCAACTTTCCAGCTTCTGGCTTTAACACGGTCTCACTTTCTAACAGATTTGTTGATCAGATGAACATGATTCCTAAAAAAAAAAATCATCCGCAAACACGTGTGATGATTTGACTATGCAGAAGGTTGTGAACAATACAGAGAGATTAACTATTTCCTTTACATAAATAAAGACATTTGCATCATAAATTGTTACATGAAAATTCACCAGAATCTAGGAAATTAAGTGTTTGTATTTGTATTTTATTTGGGACAACACCTAGACCTACGCCCTTGGTCAAAGAAACCCAGCTTCCCAGGTAATAAGACCGACTTCATAACATTAAAAGAAGGAAATAAAAACCATGCTTCACATCTTGTGAGTAAATGTTGATTAAAGCAGCAGTTATAGTCCTAAAAATACCAATAACAGCAAAGCGATACAGTCCCGACTAACGGATAGAAGACGTGGCGCATACACTGAACACTCTTCCAGTTGAAATACAAAATCGTGCCGAGAGACACGGAAAAAAAATGGGAAAATCCTATTTTTTTGGGGGCTTCTTGTTCCTTTATTTCAGAGTGACAGTGGATAGACAGGAAAGGTGGGAGAGAGATGGGGGGATGACACGCAGCAAAGGGCCGCAGGTCGGATTCGAACCCGGACCGCTGCAAAGAACTCAGCCTACATGGGGCGCACGCTCTACTGGGTGAGCTAGAGGCCGCCCCAATCCTGTCTGTTTACACGAATCAATAGATTCAATTGCGTGACTATTTCATGAACTGCCGCGAGACTGGGTTGTTATTTCATGGCACAGTGACACTGAGCCAAAGATCACACAGACAGCTGGTTTAAATCTCCTCACAGGCCGAATAAATGAATAACTAATGCTCACGTTGATGGCCGAGATGCTCTGAGGCCACGTCCACACGTACCAAAACAATCTTTCTTTTCCCCGTCTTCCCTGGAACCGTGTAAAAAAAAATGTGCGTCCAAACGGATCCATTTGTAAAAGACTCAACACGTTACTTCATATTCCAGGATTATAGGTGGCGCTGTTTCTGCTACAGAAATTCACCAAAAACGGAGAAGAAGAGCATAGTCTCCAGTCACTTTCACCACTGCTCATTTTATAAAGTCTGCCGCAAGAAAACGTGTCTTTGTTTACATTGTATAATGTGCTCTTGGATTGCTTTTTATTTTGCAATTCTGTCTGCCATCGGACATGATTGCAGCACGCTAGCTAGCAGAGCTAACGTTAGCACGCTAACGTTGCTAGCTAACATCGGCAGTGATCCATCAATGATCCAATGTCTTTTTGATAGTCTACACGTTTTTCTTGCAGTAGCCTTTCTACAATAAGCCGTGCTAATAGTTACTATAACCCGTTTAAGGAGTTTATAAGCAGACAGATTAGCTAGCTAGTTGATAAGTTGTCTACTTCCACTTTATAAACGGCTAACCATAGCAGCTAATGTTAATGTTACGTCCCTGCTGGAGCGTCAGTTACTTTAGCGATTAGCTACATAACGTTAGAGGTTGAAGGGTGTGGCGATGACATCATCGATATGCACGTATGCGGTTTCGCCATCCAAATGAAGCCAAAAGGGAGCCGTTTTTTTCACCCTGGGACCAGGTTTCAAAAAAGTGCGTTTTCAGGCAGTGCGTTTACAGAATTCGTTACAGATGTTACCTTCTTTGGTTTAGATATGAGGACAGCTGATATTGTTGTACGGTTTGGTGCAGAGGTTGAACTCACTGTGTGGCTCTCAGTTTCTGGGCCCTCCTGGCAGCATCCTGAAGGTCTCCTACGGGGAAAAAATGAGAAGAAAATGGTAATACTTCAAGGGCGGACAGTCTCTGCCAAAACCTCTCAAATCATGCAATCAATAACAGAATAACACAAAACACTGGGGTTGAAAATAGCTCGATGAAATGGAATGTTAATTAAAGTGACTTAAAAGCCGATCTTTGTCAGCAGATTCTTCTAGACTAGTAACAGAAAGGTTCCTGGTCAGGTTTCTTATTTATATATATATAGATATTTATCGAGCTCCAGTTTTTACACATTGTGTCGACAGACCTTTAAAACCGTTGTTTACGACAGGGCAGCCTCTCCGGAGCTCCATAAATGTCTCTAAAAGAAAAGTAAAATGTTCACGAGACTGTAAACATTCACTCGTCAGGTTTGTGCCGTGTTTGTCTTGTTTGAGAGGAAACTTCCATTTCATTTTCTTCCTTTTCATCCTTTGTTTTTTTATCTTTAGATTCAGATCCCGGTTAACCATTTAACAGAAACCTCCACTCATATATTCAGACATCTACCATCTGATAAAAGTTATTTTCACATATAAGGACATATAGGACAATTTGCACTACCCTACCCCACCCATACTGGTCTATGTATTTATTTACAGATGTACATACTGTAATTACACCTATACATAGCCATATTCTACTGCTCTTCATACTGTTCATCCTGCACATACACGTATTCTTACTACTCTTATGTTACCACTCTGCACATAGCTGTGCATACTGTACATATCTATCTATATGGTTCATTCAGTATATCCATATTTATTCAGTTTTTCTTATTATATATTCTGCTAATACACTGCATATATCTATATCTATATTATTCTTACTACCATTATAATGTTTCTGCTACTACATTGCACATATCTGTACATGTTGTTCATACATTGTTCGTATTACATAGCCATATTTCTTCTGCTCTTATAACACTGCATTATATTTCTTGTCCTGCCTATGCACCACCTGTCTATACTTTATATATCAGATTGCACTTTTCTGCTTTTTTGCACTTCTGGTTGGACACAAACTGCATTTCGTTGTCTTTGTACTTGTACTCTGCACAATGACAATAAAGTTGGATCTTTCTTTCTTCTACAACAGGAGCCCAGTGTTTAAACTAGTTTAGGGACTTAGGCAGGTGGCTTGGATCTTATTCCACCGGGTGAAAAACTAATGGAAGTGCTGTTTTTGGCTAAATTCTCACTAAGCTTCATCTGCTTTGCGCTCCTGTTCCTCCGGGGTTTTAACAGAAGTCCGGCAGTCGCTGTCAGATTACTCCTCCCACCATATGTCTCAACAAGAGAATCATAGATTATACTGACCACGGCCATCACGTACTCCTAAACGGGCCTGGACTTCATGAGCCATTTCCTCGAGAGTTTCCCGAAAACAATCATTTAACCCTCATGTTGTCTTCCCGTCGACCGTGCAACTTTTCGTTTTTCTGGGTCAAAATTGAAAATTAAAACCATAACAGACACTTTTCACTTTTCTTTCCAAGTTTTTGTTACTTTTTTCGAAGTTTTTGTCACTTTTCCCGATGTTCTTTATCACTTTTTATGATGTCTTTGTCGATTTTTTCTGCGCTTTTTGACATTTTTGTTGTTTTTTTCCGACTTTTTTGTCACTTTTTTCAATGTTCTTTTATCAATTTTCTTCTTCAAATGCAATACAATTAAATAAAACAGCCAAATTCAATGAAAGTAGTGAACTGATCATTTATTTTACATGTGAAGAGCATTGTACGGAACTATCCACCTTATTTTTTTGACAATTTGGTTGAAAGAAACCCAAATTTCTGATATAGAAACTTTTTGAAAACGGGTCAAATTTGACCCAAAACAACAGGAGGGTTAACGCTTTAGTGCGTAACACGTGCGTGATCACGTAAGGCTTGAACTACGCACTACAGCTTTAACTCGAACGGTAGGAAGGCTTGTATCATGCGGACGCGCCAACAATTTTGTTGTCATTACTTAGAATTCCTCATGGGGGAGACAGAAACTACGCACTATAGCTGTAATTTGACACAGATTATAAGGACGGTAGACAATTGGTACACCATGTTCAAATGTGTGCAAGCAAACATATACATTAACATATATGTAGAGTAATGTTTCTTCGGTATAAAGGAAACGCTTGTTTTCCTTCTAAATTCAAATAACTATACTACTATAGTACTATAGTACTATAAATATTGTACTTTACTCCACTACATTTGTCTGACAGCTTTCAGATGACAGTCTTTCTTCCCCTTCCTGTCCATGTATCAACAGATTTGTTGATGTTGCATGTTTGCAATACATAATCTTAGGGAAATGTGCACAAAATGATAAACTAGAACAGTGGTCTTTACTATTTATTTATGAGAGCCACACTGATGGGACAAAGTCAATAGGAGAGCCACTTTTACGGCAAATATATCAAAAGTTACATTCAGTCATAAATAGCAGATTGAGAGCAGAGCTGGAAAGACCCAAAGACCCAAAACAACTCCACAGTGAGTTAGTGATATACAGAAGGGCAGAGCAAGTTTAACAACATTCGTATGATATACTACGAAATTAGGCGAAAAGTCCAACAAATGCTGACTGTCTACGCTGACGTTAACATTTACATCGCTACGTTTTGGTTTAACAAGCTATATCTTTTTCTACGTTTCCCCCTCTCATTCCCCCTGCTCTGGCGTTTTCCCCTCTCATTCCCCCTGCTCTGGCGTTTTCCCCTCTCATTCCTCCTGCTCTGGCGTTTTCCCCTCTCATTCCCCCTGCTCTGGCGTTTCCCCCTCTCATTCCCCCTGCTCTGGCGTTTCCCCCTTTCATTCCCCCTGCTCTGGCGTTTCCGAGCCCCTTAACCTGGAGACATTTGGAAACTCTTCTGACCCGTTTAGGTTTGGAATCTGTGGGGTTGTGTTTCAGTCTCAACGGCCGCAAACGGAGACCTTTGGCAACAACGACACTGACGCCAACGTTTCTCCTCCTGATCAGGTCTCATCAGTCATGACATCTCGTTCTCTGAGACTTAAAGCTACTAGCGTTACCATGGCAACTACCAGCAGTGGGCGGAGTCTCCACGCTGCCTCCTGTTTATGCCCAGTATACCAGAATGTAGATGAGATATGAGGTTTGGGCGTGTTAGACAGAGATTAGTTCTTCTACTGCAGCTCAAAACACTTGATACACAGAGATCACTTTTGGCTCAAAACTCAAACGCTTAAAAACCAAAATGCAGCAATGTAAATGTAGCCTCAGAAGATAAATGAGGAACATTAAAGGCTGCTAAGTCTCCTCCTAAATCAAAGACATCATTCTGTGACATAGAGACATGAGGACGTGACCTCTGTGCCCTTTCAGCCCTGCATCGTTTCCAGGAGACGCTCAGGCTGATCACAGAGGACTGGCAGTTTAAATGGCTCGTTAAGGGTTGTTGTGGGGTGATTAGCCGAAGGGTTAAACTCGCTCGCCTCCTCTCTCCGGCGCTGCAGGATGGATTGGATTATCCCTCTCTCCCCCCCCCCTCCCCTCTCTGTTATCTTCAGCAGCAGAGGGGGTCGACCCTCCCCTGTAGAATAGCCCGTGCTACAGATGGCAGAGGAAATTAGAGTCTGCACGCTACGATCCGGATCAGAGATAAAAAACCCCGAAAGCAGCCGTGTCAGCCTCAGGTGGACGTCTCTAAACATCAGAGAAGATTCTGCGCTATATAAATTCATTCATTTGACTTTATTTTAGTTCACTTGACAGGCGCAAACACAGGTTTATAATTCTTCTAGGGCTGCAACTAACAAGTTTTTTTCTTTGTTGATTATTATCCCGATGAATGGATCAGTTGTTTGGTCTCTAAAATATGGATCAGTTTCCCAAAAAGTCCAAGATGACGTCCTCAAATGTCTTGTTTTGTCCACAACTCAAAGATATTCAGTTTACTGTCACAGAGGAGAGAAGAAACTAGAACATATTCTTATTTAAAAAGCTGATAAAGGAAGATGTACATAGTTGGTGATTAATTTAATAGTTGACAACTCATTGATTAATCTTTGCAGCTCTAGTTTAACGTACAAAATTTGACTTAAGGCGAGACACTACAGGTGAATAGGGCAACATTTTTAATTTACAGATATCACCATGAAACTTTGCCAGTTGATTACTCACATGAATAGGAGAAAAAAAATCTATTGCAAGTTTTCTGTAATTTTATGTTTTAATATGCTAATTAGGCTATATCTAATTAAATATGCACTAATTTGCATATATTTTGAAGCGAAGAATCTGACCATTGAAAAAAACAAGGTTCACAATTATTTTTGCATTTTGTTGATATATTCAATTAAAAGACATTTACAGAGGGCATTATGAATATCTCCTTTTGTTACCCAGTAAATCAGAAAATACTGCCAATAGCCTTAAAAAATGGATTTCCGCCCTATTTTTAGGCATAAAATGTCATATAAATCAGGCCAAGAATGACATCTCAACAAATCCCTCTGTAAAAACCTTCAAAATATAGTTAGGAATATGACTGTAAAGTTTGTTGTATGTAGGTGCTACACCGTGTGGAGATTTTCCGCTCAGAGTGTGAGAAAACGGCCTTTAAAGATTTTTATTCCACTAATTTCTATTGAAAGTCATGAATTACAGACAAAATATGCCTTTAGGTCCAAATAAGATCCATGTATCACACTGTTTAATGCAGAAACGTCCAAAAGACGTCAATTTATTGTGTTGGTTGAACGTCCACTGAGGAGCAGGAATTAATGTTTTTGGGAGGTCTTTTAAATGTTCACTATTGAGTAATTGTAAGTTGTTATAGCATTCCTCCTTTAAGTGTTTCCTGCTCTAATATTATCTCACAGCGAGACTTCCTTCCAGCGACGCCACTGAGAGACGACAGACTCCCGGCGTCTGCCAATCCACAGCAAACGCAATAAGCCAATTAGAGATAACTATCACAGAACTTAATTGAATTAGTATCGCTGATGTGCCATCCCTCTCTTTTCATTTAGGCCCTCTGTCTCTCTCTCCCTCTTTGTTTCTCTCTCTCTCCCTCTTTGTCTCTCTCTCTCTCTGTCTCTCTGTCTCCCTCTCTGTCTCTTTGTTTCTCTCCCTCTCTGTCTCTCTGTCTCCCTCTCTGTCTCTTTGTTTCTCTCCCTCTCTGTCTCTCTGTCTCTCTCAATTTCAATTTGCTTTATTGACATGACAAAATCAAAACATCTGTGTTGCCAAAGCATAAGAACAAACATACATATAAACACCAACAAGGAGTAAATACATCAGATATAATAATACAAGTAAACAGGATAATTATGATATAATTGCAGAGAATAAATAAATCAGTCTCCCCGAGGTCCAAAAAGTGCCTCAGAACACACCGAAGCGACGCCGACTTGAGCGTACGTTCTGTGCGTGCGCCAGACGTAATACGTCTCCATAACAGCAGGCGGTGCTAATCTGTATTGTCACCCAAAAAATGAAAACCGGAAATGATGAACGCGTCACATGGGTGTGGCTTCTCCAGCTGACCGATAATGGCGGCTTGTTCAGAATACGATCTCATATTGTACTAAAATAGTTCACCGAAACGTGTTTCTGAAAACATTTTAAGAGAGAAATAGGCCGTGCTGTCTTCATTTCAGATCGACAAAGGTCAGTTTAAAAGATTTTCGTCATTTCCGGGTTAGCGCTCCACCAATCAGACTGGTCATTGAGTCCGACTGCCCGCCCTCCGATTCAACATGCTAAATCAGCCAAAATGAAGGCCGACGGACGATGGCACTGAACACACCGAACTGACTCGAGTCACCGACCTCGCCAGACTGTCCAACGGCTGATTATTGGGTTGGTGTGTCAGGGTCTTTAATGTAGACTGAAAACCAGACTGTGTGTCATGTTTGCGGCGACTGAGCAAGAGCCTCGATGTAGAGGAGGTGGGGACAGCTGTCGGAGCATCACTCACAGTATGTGGCTGTCCAAACGTCTCCGGAGTGGACGAATCACACATCATTGTATTTTATGAAAGTATTGGGTGGTCTTCTCTCCAAAAAAGACATGATACAAACTGGTATCTCTTTATCTATAAGGCTCTTATTGGAAAACTGCCATTGTACCTTCTTAAAATCAACTCAATTGTGCCTCTTGGATCATTCAGAAACCTGGTTCTAAACCTGCGAACTTCTACTTGTAACTGCTTTACATAATTGTATTTTCTTTTGCAATGATCTCTCGAGGATTCAAAAGGTTGAATTAATGAATAAATCAGAAAATGCCAAACGTTTGTTTTAGAGTGGACTGGAAAAATGAGCAGGAACAAGAGGGGGCAGACCCCTTTTAAATATGCTGATTTTAATCAGTGTTTGAAGAAGGATTAAGATCCTTTACTGCAGTAAAAGTACAACGATGTAGCTGAGGTGGGAACAGCCATCGTAGCTGAAAGTACAGCATCACGTATGGTGGCGTTTTGTGCCAGCTACTTCCCAGCGTTGGATGCTAGTAGTTCTCGCCACTAGCAGTAATGGGTTTCTCTTCACTGACCACTGACGAGCAAAGAAAACAGGCTCCACCCTCCAACAACCACCATGGTTGCACCTGATTGGACGAACGCTTCACTCGTGTGGCTGTCTGCTTCCGGACTGTAAAACAGACAAACATAGCGGCTGGTTTGGAAACTCTCTCTTATTTTTAGGAAAGTAGTTCACCGAAATGTGTTTCTGAAAAACATTTTACGTGAGAAATAATCTGCAGCTGCTGAATCTGTCTTCATTTCAGATCGACAACGGTCATTTTAAAAGATTTTCAGGAGTTTTCCAGAGGCGGCGACTTGATGTGGACGCTCCTGATTTTAACATAAAGTAGCCTGCATTCAACTTTATGCAAATGAGGAGCAAGCAACACGACGCCACGCCTCCCTAGAAAGTCGGCGTGACGCTCCCAGAATGAATTGCCTGGCTGCTTACAGAGACAATAAATAGGAAGCGTGGAAATGACGCCGCCTGTGGACAGTTTGAGCCCTCCAGACGGAGTGGACGAATCAGGAAATGCCAACTTTGGGTTTTAGAGTAGACGGTAAAAATCTGACTGTGGGGCAACATCAAGGGGGGTGAAGGACACGTTTTTATATATGCATATTTTAATCAGCGGTGGAAAAGGTATTCCGATCTTTTACTGCAGTAAAAGTACAACAAGTCCTCCAAACCAGTGTTTCTAAAACGGGGGTACGTGTCCCCCTAGGGGTACTTTGGAGGACTGCAGGGGGTACGTGTCCCCCTAGGGGTACTTTGGAGGACTGCAGGGGGTACGTGTCCCCCTAGGGGTACTTTGGAGGACTGCAGGGGGTGCGTGTCCCCCTAGGGGTACTCTGGAGGACTGCAGGGGGTGCGTGTCCCCCTAGGGGTACTTTGCAGGCCTGCAGGGGGTACGTGAGATTTTTTGCAAAATGCTAATTTTAAAAATATTTCATGCATAATTGATAAAATAATGAATGAACTAAGGGATGAATTCTAATAATTTGAAATATAGCATTTAAATGTTTTTCAGTTACAAGACCATTGTTCCTCTTTATTTACACTTTTTCTAGCAAAAATGTGACGTTGTTGTTGCCTTCTTTGGACCTATTCTTACCTTCCTTCCTTTTTTCTACTAATTTTCCAAATCTTTAACAGGGTTTTTCCCCCGAAGTTTTTGTCACTTTTGTCAACCTATAGTGTTGCCTTCCTTCCTTCCTTCCTTCTTTCCACCGCTTTTTCCAGGTTTTTGATGTTTAAAAAAAGTTTTTGTCTCATTTGCCATCAGCATTTAAATGTTTTTTTCAGTTACAAGGCTGTTGTTCAGTCGATCTATTGCTGACATTGCTGTATTCTTCCTCTTTATATAGACTTATTTTTCTACCAAAAATGATTTGCGAATACTGAATCCACTGATTAAGATTCTGCCGAAACCGGATACCGAATCCTCCTCCCATCCTTAGTCCATGAACACAGTAAACACATTAATGAAGTAAACAGTGACTGTCCTTCCTTTGCCGTACCTGAAGTTGCTGCATTCTGGCTGCTGTCTGTTGATTCCTTCATCACAACTCGTATTCTTTCAGATGTTTGATACCAGATGTTGTAACAGCGGTGATGTTGTGTATAGTTTAGGGTCCTCGCCACCACCAGACTAATCAGCATTGCAAATTGAACATGTAGCTGGACTTGAATACTTGAAAAATTTTCACTTTCTCACAGCCTACTGCATTGAACGCTCCACCTACGTAAACACCTTCCTGTAATCAACGGCGCCGTCATTACGTCGACCAGCGTAGCGCGCCTAGTGCAAGCGTAGGGTTTGGTTGAAAAAAGTTCTAAGGTTCGGCAGAAACCCAATCACGTCAAAAAGCCTAATATTCGGGTGGATTTGGTGCACCCCTGGTAATTTATCATCTATAACAATTTAGCAGCTTGTAGAAAGTAGGAATGAGATTGTAAATTACTTTTTTGTAATTGTAGTTGCATTTTCCATTCCATTTAATTGGAAACCCAATATCACAAATCACAAATTTGTCTCATGGGGTTTGTAAACGGGTGTCAGAGAGTCTAACTAACGTGTGGGTGGTACTAAATAAGACACAGCCGTATGTGTTTGTTTATGATGCTGGATTGATTGCGAGGATGTGAGTGTGTGTGGATGTTTTCAACACAGAGAGATGTCCTATGGAGTAGTGAAACATGCAATGACAATAAAAGGCATTCATTCCTTCATTCATTGATTACGTGTCTAGTTGGTCAGAAGCAGTTTGGATTGGAGTTCATCAATTCATTGACTGATTGACTTTATTATTCCCAATGGGAGATTGCAGCCATTTAAAATAGATTCACAGTGTTTCCCCAAGCATTGTGGAAGACTTAGATGCGTGTATTTAGTGAGGGGTTCAGGCATCCTTCCTCAGGAAAATGTTTTTCAAAACAAAAAAATGCAATTTCCCACATACATTTTGTGTCTCTTTGTGGGATTTTGTTTCTATGGTTTTGCGTCACTTACACATAGTTGTGTTGTGTATCTTTTTGGTCATTCGTGTTTCCTTTGGAGTTGTCTCTTTGCGTCCCTTTTTCACATTATTTTGTGGCAATATTATTCCCATATCTGTGTAAACGGAAACGCTAGAGCAGATAATACATAAAACTCAAAAAGCTTAATGACAAAACATGCTAAAGAAGTCCAACTACACTCATTACATCTAAGAAAAGTCCTTTAGTTATATTCTTGCTTGGTGGCTGCATCTAAACCTTATAATGGTGGGAAAACCCTTGATTTGTATTTCCCAACATGTCCTTCCATCTGTCCTCGTGTATAGTCTCGCATTGCCAGGTCTGGCTACACCACAGATGCATTCTGGGATAGGAGAAAAAAACAGTTTGGGTTGCATTTCTTTTAAACCAATCCCAATGGTCTTGGGCGGCGTTAAGCTTCAGACGCAGTGACGGTGGCTCTGCTAAATAGTCTCAGGAAGGAACTTGTTTTGGTGGAACATTTGCACCCCGCAAAAGAAAACACCACATACAATATTAAATAAACATAATTGTTGACACAATACAGTAACTCGTTTTGCTTTCCACATAGTTTTTATATTTCAAAATATGATTGTTTTTAAACCATATACCAAGGGTCTTCAACGTTTTTTAAGCCAAGGACCCCTTAACTGAAAGAGAGACGGAGCAGGGACCCCTACTACATATACTGTATAAAATGAAGTTGTATGCAACTGGGCCTAGAAATACATGAGGTGGCTTAAATCCTTTATACATAATCTTTTTGCATAGAATACTAAGCTATTAAAATAGCCTAATAATTGTTGGTATGATTTTATAAATCATGTATTAATGTTAAAAGCACAGTGTATTATTAATTAATTAACTACATGTGGATGGCTATCTTAGTGACTACCTTACCAATAGGCCAGTATTGTTAGGTGCTTGGAAGTTGCGGACCCAAAGGCAGAGAGCAGGCAGGCAGGCAGGAGATGGCTTGAGTTCAGGAATTTATTGAAGAACCAAAAAACACAGCACAGAGGCTGGAAAAACCACAGGAACACAGAAAAACTCACAAGAAGACGCAGGGAAGGACACGAACACACGCAGGGTGGCGGTGGCACGGACACGAACAGACTCAAACACTAACATAACATACAATGATCTGACACAGGACAAAGGGAACACAAAGACTAAATACACAGGGTAACGAGTAAACGCAAGACAGGTGATACCAGGGCTGGGGAACAGGTGGAGCACATAAGACAATCACACAGGCGAGAAAACACAAGGTAAAGCAGGACAAGACAAGACAGAGAACAGAGTATCAAAATAAAACAGGAAACTAAGCAAAATGCAGAACAGAAACAGACTACCAAAATAAAATACACACCAACCCATAACAAGTATGCCTATCATCAGTGTGGATTTATATTTGATAATGATTATGTCGGATTCATGTCAAGACTTTTTAATTTTTGAAAAAACTTTTTCAAGAAAATTGTGAGGCCCCCCTGCATTGACTCTGAGGACCCCCTGTTGAAGATCCCTGCCATATACAGTAACAGTCAAAGGTATGTAGGCTTACCAGTGGTGTAGTCTAATGTATTGTATTGGGTATACTGCACTGTATATTGGCCAGAATCTGCCTTTGGGGGAGGGAGGGAGGGGGGGCGATATCATAGTGGGGGGGGTCTGGGTGTCCTCGCCCAGGGAACGACTTCATTTCCTGTATTCTGATACACTTTTATGCACCAATTTACGGTGGAAATACCTTTATTTAGCCTATGTGAAGAAGAAAAACACAGATGACAATTCAAAATATATTAAAACTATAATGGAAAGTATGTTGTTGTGGGTCATTGGGCATTTTTAAGTGGGTATACGGAAATCCTGGAGCTTTCTTTTATGGGTATACTGCGTATCACGTAGACAGGTTTGGACACGCTTTCCCATTCAAGTGAATCGGAAAGGGTGTCCAAACCTTTCTCATCCTTACTTTCATACGTTTGCAATTATATGAGCACAAACTGAAAAGAAGAAAGAAAAAGTAAAAGCTACTTCGCAGCTGGGAAACTGGCTTAGCTCAGATATATCAGATCTAGAGTTTAATAACGCAGAAAACCAATCAAACATGGATTCCTCATTCCAGCCCAAATCTGTTTTAATTAAAGCCAAATTCAACGGACATAAACTTTCGTCAGTGCAGTTCCTCGTCACAGAAATCTGCCAGGAACATCTATTCAACATCTATATGTTCTCTTCAGTTTTCTGTGATCCGTCGCGAGCTGACAGTAATCTGTGAATGTTACACGGGAGTTTAATTTGTACATCATCTCATCCTGTAATGAGATCTCAGGAGGAGGAAATCAAAGGTGAAGTTATTATCTCTTCTCTGTGACTCATCTGGATTACATTTCTTGAAGCAAGATTCGTGGGCTATTGTAATCGGACAGGTTGTCTGGAGACAGAAAACGTGGCTTCTTTTGAACCGATTCCTGCTTTCAACTTTTAATTAGCTCTGCGCTGCGGCGACACACGGAGGGAAAAGTCATTTTCTCTTCAGGCTCTGATGTGAGTCAAAAGGAGAACGAGGCTGATGGGGGTGAAGGAAACAACCTAAAGCTGAATTACCTGTGTTTAAATCAGCCTGTTCTCATGAACCATACGTACGTATAGCTACAAAAAGTTAAGCACTGTAATTCGTATGCATTCAATGTATTTTTTGCCCTAAGCTGCTGCTGTGTAAGAGCGTGGCTTTTTCAGCTTTGTTGGTTGGGTTCAAACTATTGTTGGTTCGGGCCCAGCTGGGAGTACATCTCATCCCTACGGCCTTCGCCTTAAAAGTTTATAACCTGTTTAAAGTCTGAAGGAAAAATTGTTTATGAACATATGTGTTGTGTGGCAGGGAATAATAGGACCCAAACACAGAGAGAGGCAGGCAGGCAGGCAGGAGAAAGGTTGAGCTTGAGGATTTATTGATAACCAAAAAAGAGTCCCAACAAACACAGGAATCCAAAAGGCAGGCAAAAAACGGAACAAAAGACTGTAGGGAAGATATAACACAGGCGCGCTGACAGGACACAAACAGACACGAACAAGACACAAACAATCTGACAAGAGACAAGGGAGACACAAGGGCTACATCCACTGGGTAATGAGGTAACGAGGGGCAGGTGACACAGCAGGTGAGACACATTAGGAGAGACAGGGTAATCAACAAAGGCGGGAAAACACAGGAAGTAAAACTGGACAGGACAAGACAAGACAGAAAACCAGACTATCAAAATAAAACAGGAAACAGAAATATACACATAACAGAATGCACAAAACAGGATCAATTCACACAACGGAACAGAAATATACAGAATAAATATACAAAAACAGGAAACATACAGAAATCATAATACAGGCAACAGAAATGTCCACAACCACAACAATATGATTGTTGAATATTCTTTATTATATATGAATATTCTGTGTTATATTTGTACTGGAGTCATCTGTATTTTGTGGTATTTGTCTGTGTTGTGTCTATTGTAAATTGAGTTTTTAGTGTCTGTATATTATCTATTGTATGTTAAATGTTATTTTGCCCCCTCCGAAAAGCTTTTAGTAGCTTATTTGGGGTTCCCCATTTCACGCAGCCTATATATGATCATTGTACACTGATGACATGTGTGAATAATTCAAAATAGAGTGACCCTTTGTCCAAAAAGGAAGCCTGAATCAAAAAATAACCTAACAGCGAAGCCCGTTAGAGGGCGGAGCACACACGAAAAAGAAGTTACCTGGATGTAACTCCAGTTCTATGAGTATGTGCAAAGTCCTCTAACTACAAGCCCAGCTGGTCCTGACAATTGCTGCTGGGTGTCAAAGGGAGACAAGGCTACGCAGGTGGTACTAGGCAGAGATGGCGCCTGTGTTTGGTTTGGCCGCTGCTGCACCGCATCTGTGTCAACTTTCTATGTTTGTACTCGCCTTATATGTTGCCATATCAGCCCTATCGTCTAACTATTGTGTCTCTGCTGCTCGGCGTTATGATCGACGCTCGTTGCTGGACATCAGAGTGTCTATGGAAGGACTCTTTGAAAGCTGGGAAAGCTTCAGACAAACTTTTCCGCCCCCGCTCGTGTGTCCTCCCTCCTCACCTGAGTACCGGCTCCTGTTTACGACCAGGGGCCCTGGTAATCTCAAGAAGAGAGCGAGGAGAAGGGGCTGCAGAGCTGGTGCTCAAGTTAGGAGAAGGTGATCATCCTGGACGGGGGTGCTGTGGCCGTATCGCGGTGAACGAGTCCGGTGGTTGCGGCCGGTTTCCCTCCAAAATGCGGGTGGAAATGCTCCCCAGCTGCAGCGCCCTGCTTTACCGTCTCCAGGTTGTTCAGAACTCTGCTGCAAGGCTTTTAACTCACATTAACAAAAGAGCACACATCACGCCTGTTTTAGCAGCACTTCACTGGTTACCAGTCCAGTATAGAATTCAATTTAAAATCCTGGTCATTACTTTCAGAGCCTTGCATGGTCAAGTTCCTCCCTACATATCTGACTTGATTCAGCTTCACACTCCCACCCGTAGTCGGATGTCATTAGGTCAGAGGCTATTAGTGGTTCCTCGCACTCATTTTAGTTCGCATATATAAAAACGAGTTCGCTTCCCCGGGGAAAACAAAAGAGAAATGTGTTTTTTAATCCAAACAGCGATCTATTCCCTAAATTTTACTAGCTGTTTTGGTGCCTCAACTTAACTGTCGTCGCAACATAACGCTCACTTTTTGTCACCTAAAGTTAATCGTAATGTCTGCCAAAACGACCGGCAGCTCGCGGTCAAACACAGGACTTTCACCCAGGAGAGCTGGGTTTCGCGTCACGCTTGCTATAGTCGTTTTTTTCTTTCCTTCCACGTGTCACAGAACCGTAAGCCCACCCACGACCTTTCCCTTAACATAACTGCGTCAAAAGGGACGGCAATAGTCCCGACCAAGCGCGTTTACTTAAAGCACTAAAGGAGACTTTTAACGTCAATAAGAAGGACAAAGGCACCTGACCAAGCATCCATATTTTACGAGAGTGTGAGAACGTGTTGGGAAATCACAGACACAGACGGTAAAAAACTTTGAAAAACTGGTCAAATTTGAGGCAAAATGTGTGTCAAACCATTCTGAATGAGGTATCGTGGTGCTGCAGAGACGTCCCAGAGTCCTTTGCAGCGGCCTGGGTCTTGCTGCGTGTCATCCCCTCTCTCTCTCCCCCCTTTCCTGTCTATCCACTGTCACTATCGAATAAACGGAAAAGCCCCAAAAAATTCTTAAAAAATAAAAAATAAAAATAAAAAATAAGAAATCTTTGGTTGGTACAGATCCTCGCAAGAAATCACACTATAATCATTTTCATTTTTATATTTTTCAATGAAAATGAGAATAATGACACAAAAATGATCATTCCCTCCAATATCGTGAATCAAATCGCAATCGCAGTATCAGTCAAAATAATCGCAATTAGATATTTTCCTCATATCGTTCAGCCATATTGCTGTGGACGAAGTACACACGGCGATACACTGGTAAAAGCCAATGAGGTTTAACCATGTATCAGCCAATTTAAATAGCTCACATTACTGTATAGACCTTAACAGTCCCACCCACAGCCGACTCCGGAAGTAAAACCTACCATCCGAGGTAGACTGACCCCGAGCTACGTGGTCTAAACCATCCCATAATATCTAAACCATCCGAGGTAGACTGACCCCGAGCTACGTGGTCCTGTAGAAGCTAGAAGTCTGTATGAAATCAACCTTGTTTTAAGAAAAACATGTTTTATCCGCGATTTAATGGAGAAAAACTACACTAGCTACAATCCTAAGCGTAACAGCAACGTCTCCGATTGGTCCAACTCGCTGTTACCACAGAAATGTTTACTGTACCTGCGAAACCGCGAACGGCTAGCGTGAGCTGCTACCATTGAAGTCTACAATAGTTTCTGTACACGGTCTTGTACCTTTTGCCTTTTTCAAAATGTTTTTTTGCGGCGAATCAAATGTGTTACGCTCACTATTTATCTCGTAGCTGATTGGCTCGGTTCCAGACTTAAAACTCTCTATATAAGCAATTTTTGAAACGTCCATGAAACAATTGAATGGGGAAAAACACTTCCGGAGACAGAGCCAAAAAAAAAGTGGGCGGTCACTGTTGAGCTCAATTGTGTCAACAGTTAACTTCATTTAATATTGTATGTGGCGTTTTCTTCTGTGGGGTGCAAATGTTCCATCAACACAAGTTCCTTCCAGAGACTATTTAGCAGAGCTGCCGTCGCTGCGTCCGGAGCTTAGCGCCGCCCAAGACGACTGTGATTGGTTTAAAGAAATGCAAACAACCCAGAGCGCTTTTTATTCCTGTGACGGGGCGCATGGCTGCCGTCACGCTAGTGATGATCTATTTTCTCTCAAAGACTGAGTGTAAATGTAGCCGGTATATGTTTTGTTATTGTGTTCTTTTACTTATCTTACTGGGTTCATATGTTCTGTTAAGCATAGCAATTCATTCATCTAATTCCACAGTAATCCCGTAGTTTTCTTGTGCACATATTTAACATCTAATTCTGCGGTGATTTAAATGCTATAGCAACATTCATCAATACATCATTTTCTATTGTTTAAAACCATGCAGTTTATTTCACAAACATGTTCAGTTACAATAATCATGCAACACTTAGGTCTTGGTTAACTAGTGTCTTTATTGAGTTTAAAAGCTAATAGAGGGTAACAGGACCTTTTTGTCTTACCAGCATGTGCTCTCTTTGTTATAAGGGAACGTTTGCTGCAATCCTCAGGTTTAAATGAGGTTGGGACTTCCGGGGTAACAGGAAGTGAACCGTAATTTTTAAGTTATTATTTTATTAGCCGTCAAGGTATCTTGTGGCTTGGTGAAATGTTTCTGTGAGTCATGTAAATAATCTTTGGTAGATTTCTAGTCTAATAGATGTATTCATTTTGGCTGTTTTGAGCCTTTATTGTCTATTCACCTGAGCCACCCCTGCATTGTATTGAATTGTTGGTATGTTCCAATTTGAGGGGCGCGGCTTCAGGCTATAAAGAGTAGCGGTTGTATTTGCTCTGGGGAAAGAGCTGCAGAACACCTGAGGGAGTAGGACGTAAGTTTGTGGGATGGCCTCAGAGTGATTGACTTAAGGTCAATTAGTGAACAGTTGTTAATATTCTGTGATTGTTTTGACTCCCAAGTCAATTTACTCTATTTTTTTAAAGTATATTTTTTGCTTTCCATAATTTTGTGTCACTATTTTGCCTCCGTGGCCTTAATTGGGAATGAAATAATAACAATCCCATCTCTTCAACTTCATCTCCGACTCATTCTGAGTGTTTACACCTGCTCAAGACTACTCATCTACATCTACCCTTGACAATTCCTATCCCAGAATGCATCTGTGGTGAAGCCAGACCTTCCTCCACAGTGCTGTGGAGATAGAGCTGGGAATGCGAGACTACCAAAAATTACAAACCGTCTCCTTTATTGCGGTGTAATCGGCGTCACGTCCTGCAGGTTCTAGAGAGGACTATGGTGTTTAAATTCATTTTACGCTATATAGAACATTATTTTATTGGTTTCTTTTGTAATGTGTAGGTATAAAGATCTTTTAAAAGACAAGTATGTCTCCCGTGCTATTGGTTTACCCTCTTACGGACATAATAGACAAAAATAAATATTTGAATATATTCAAACCTCTTGTGTTTTTTAGAAGGAACTCCATCTTAGTCAGGACTTGCTGTCGGGAATGAAATAAAACTTAGAGATATGAAATTTCAGCTTAATTCATCATTATGTATTTCTTTATGAGTCCTAAACTCTCTGTTTTAATATCATTCATGTATTGTCCTGTTCTCTTTAGTCGGCGACACAGACGAATGATTTTTCTCTCCGTCTCTGCTGTTTCTCTTCAAAAGCACCACGCTGTTTCCCATCATGCCTTGCTCTCTCCCTCACCGTGGGTCTCGCTTCGTTGATCACCAATCGGGCTCCGAATCCATCGAACCGTCGATGTGTTAATGAAGTGGACCGATGTGAGACCTGCAGATTTAATCCTTCAATACAGAAAGTTATTGATAAATCTCTCCTCTCAAAATCCAAAACCTCACGGTGACAATCGATTCAGCCGAGCCACAGATCAGAGAACAAGCTTACCAAAGCAACTCGTATTGATTTGACCCCCCCCCAAATGTCCTAAAGTTGATTCAGAGTTGACCTATAAGAACTAAGCCACAGGCGCAGTAATCACGGATCAGAGAAATGGATTTTAGCTGGTAATAACATGGTTGGAGAGCTGCATCAGAGGCTCAAAAACCACCCAGAGCTGCAGCTCTGTGATAAGAAAAGACTCCTCGAAATAATCATATAAAAAAATAACAAAAACAGGCCGAACCTCTGCCAAAACCATGTCCTGTCTCACAATGAGGGGGGTTAGGGTTACGATTCTTAAAATCCCAAAGCATTCTCATGAACGGGTTCATATGTCGTACGAAAACCCTAACCCTAACCCCCTAACCCTTTTTTATTGGTATTGATTTATTCGTATTGATTTTGACGATTTTTCCAACGTTTGTGTCCCTTTTTAAGGTAATGTCACTTGTTTTTAAGGCATTAGATGGATAGGCCCCTTTATATATTGCTGATCTCCTTAGACCTACATCACTCCTCCAGGAACCTAAAGGCTCTGACACACCAACCCGACGGCCGACCGTCGGCAGAAAAGTCAGTCGGACTGATCAGTCTCCCCGAGTTGGTCCAAAAAGTGCCTCAGAACACACCGAAACGACGCCGACTTGAGCGTACGTTCTGCGCGTGCGCGAGACCTAATACGTCTCCATAACCGCAGGCGGCGCTAATCTGTATTGTCGCCCAAAAACTGAAAACCGGAAATGACGAATGCGTCATGACCATAATGGCGGCTCGTTCAGAATACAATCTCGTATTTTACGAAAATAGTTCACCGAACATGTTTCTGAAAACATTTTAAGCGAGAAATAGGCCGTGCAGTTGCTGAATCTGTCTGTTTTTTTAATCGACGATTTTGAGAGCCGTTTGTCACGCTCATCCCGCTCGTCATTTCCAGGTTAGCACTCCACCAATCAGATTGGTCATTGAGTCCGACTGTCCACTGGCCGATTCAACAAGTCAAATTAGCCCAAATTAAAGCCGACTGACGACGGCACGGAACACACCGAACAGACTCGAGTCACCGACCTCGCCAGACTGTCCGATGGCCGATTATCGGGTTGGTGCGTCAGCGCCTTTAGATGGTCTAATCAGTTCCTTTTAGCTGTTCCACAGTCTCAGATGAAAACAAAGGGTGATTGTGCCTTCTCCGTTGTGGCCCCGAGACTCTGGAACTAACTTCCCGTTCATATTAGGTCCTCCTCTACTGCCGAGATCTTTAAGTCTCATCTTAAAACACATTTTCATTCTTTGGCGTATGATGTAGTTTATAGAAGTAAGTTGTTTGTATGATGTTCATTGTGTCTATATTTTTAATGTCTATATTTGTACTGTCTTCCTCCCTATTCCTTCCTATAATATAACTTTGTACAGCACTTTGTCCAGCCTAGGTTGGTTTTAAATGTGCTCTGTAAATAAATTGACTTGACTTTTAACAATGTTATTTCACGCTTTATTCAGGGTTTTTTTTTAGATGTTTTTGTTGCTTTTTTTACATCCTGATGAGGCATGGACGAGTCCAATTTGGGCACGGCCATGTCCTGATGAAATAACCTTTGAAAGACTCGGAGGACAAAGGACAGTGACGGCCATTCCTCTCATCTCACTGTCAGTGTGTGTATCTGGCCGTGTGTTGGTGACCGGAGGGGTTGATGGGAATCTGTTCCTCTCAGCCATCTACATGGTCAGACTAAATGATATCGACAGCTGCTGTGTCACCGCTCATCAGCTGCTCAAGGACACAAGCGTGTGTGACCGCTGCCGCCTTTGTCAGAATATAAAACGTGTTCATATCCCGGGAGTACTACTTAAGGGGATCCGTGTTTTAATCCAAACCACAAATCTTTTTTCTAATGTTAACTAGTCACTTTGGTGTCTAAACGTTAACTGTCGTAGCCACATGACGCTCACCTTTTTTCGGCTAAACTCAACTTTAATGGCCTTTGAAAGGACCGCATCTCTCAGTGCTCTGACCCACGTATCACCTAGATTTCACCACTAGTTATTTTCGGTTTCTTTGTGGTTATTTTTCAACTCTTTGTAGTCAGTAAAATGTTAAATGTAAACATAAAATTTTTATATATATATATATATATATATATATATATATATATATATATATAACATTTTGGCAGTACTTTGTCTGTGGTTGTCTTGACCCTTTTTGTTGTCATTTTCATCTCCTTTAAGTCGTTTTGTGTCTCTTTGTGGTACTTTTGTCTTTGTAGTTGTGTTGCATCTCTTCGAGGTCGGCATGCGTCTCTTTGAGTGTCATTTTGCAGCTGAGGCGAGACGGGCCCCTGACACTTGGGCCGTGGGGCATGTACTGTTAGGCCTGCTCACAAATCCATCCATGCATGTAGGGGTGCAAGATATATCGATTCAATATAGTTATTGCAATATATCTAAAGTGTCTCAATAAGTATGCAATATTTAGTTTATATTGTGGAGCGCTGCGTCCCGTCCGTTGGCTGTGTGGCTTAGTTGTGTTTGATTTAGAGCTTGAAACGCTGTAACGATCATGTTTCATTGGCCAGTTACCGTGCCACGTGCACGTTAGTGCACGTCAGTGCATGGAGCGTACCACGTGTGTGCGTACTTCAACAGAAATAGATAGAGACAACTAAACGGAACGAATCAGAGAAGAGAAAGAAAAGTTGTGTCCTGTTCTCTTTATTTATATATTTTATACTGTACCACCAGTAAAACATGTCCTGTTCTGTAGACATGGTCCTTATTTATATATTCATGTTGGACCTGTCCAATATGACAGTCAGTTGAAATTAACCTTGTGTTGTAAGAAAACTTGTTTCATTTATTATGAATCTATTTTGAAGTGTTTTCCCGTAACTTTTATAATTTTACATATGTTTAAAAATTTCAAAATTAATATTGATATCACAATATCACATTTTGTTAATATCGTGCAACCCTACATGCATGTGAACAACAAACTCAACAATCTGTTATCTGTGAAAGCTTCCCACAATAGAAATATTCAAGAGAATAACCAGAACCTCTAACTGTTTAATATGCAAAACAATCAAGATGTTGCTCAAATGTTATTATCAACGGTGTAGGTTCAACCTTTTGAAATTAATCTTTTAAAAATCACAATAAAGAGAGAAACAGCACACGGACAAGCCTGAATATAGACTCCTTTACATATTGAGTGCATTTCTTGAGAACATGGCGGGAAAGAAACAACATGTGTGGGCGGATGTGTGGGCGGATAATTTCAGCTAAAAGCCACCGTACTGCCTCGCACACGCATGACTGCTGCTGCCCTTAAAGTCTGAACAAACTCATCTGAATATCTGAATGATAATGAGTCAGTGATACAGCAGCGGTGCAGTCAGTGAAATAAGATCGGTGTGACAGTCTGACTGGGTGGAAATCAGCAGAGTTTGGTCTGCTACGACTCGGCCAGTCGTCACAGTCGAAGTGTTGAACACAAATAGATTCTGTCAGTGGTCAGACTGATGATGACTCATGAAGTAGCGTATGTATGACACGCCAATTCGTATGCCATTATTGGCGTGTTATCAAGACGCATACTTGCTTTTTAGCGTGTTTATTAATGCCGTTTGGCCTCCATTGACTTACGTTACATTGTGTGTGATTTTACGCCGTAGCGAGTAGTACGAAAGGTTGGTCGGGGTGGAGGATGGGTCAAACACAGGACTTTCACCCAGGAGACCGGGGATCGTGTCCCGCGCGTCACGTTTCCTGAACTCAACAGTTGCTTTGTTCTTCGATATGTTTACGTCTGCCGTATACATTGTAGACATTCACGCGGATAGCTCAAAATGCGTACAGATAACACGCCACTTGGCTTAAGAAAGTGGGCGTGTATGTTTACGCGAAGTCATGATGCCATGTTGCAGTGGTGATGGGTTTGTTGAAGAGAGGATCGTGTTCGTCCACATTTTCCCCGCCGACCGACTGAATCTGAACAACTGACGCCTACAGTCCCACAAGTCCTCCAAACCATCTGACAATATCTGTCGTTTGTTCGCCCCCACTAATCTGACCCGCAGGAGTGCTTTCCTTGCTCATATCTAAACCAGAGAACGTTAACGGTCGCAGTTTTAATCCTGTTAAATCATGGTAAAACGGTTGCAGTTTGGTTAGGTTTAGACACCAAAACTACTACGTTAAGTTGATAAAAAGATGGTGGTTTGGGTTAAAATCAGACGCTATACTTCTGCCTCCTTACGCTGACTTCAAATAGGATTTTAAAGGGTCAGTTAATAATAACAGTTTAAAACACTTTTAAAACAAATATGCACAAAGCTTTCGAAAGTTAGAAAATTCCCCCATATTGGGCAAAAGTCTCAACTCATCTCTAGCTGCAGGAATAGTGACTATTGAGAGACTGTTCTAAACCTACAAACCTTCCATAAGTCTATATCTACCTTTCCAGTGGCGGCGTCCTCTAGTGACCGTAGTAGGTATGACGGGAGCAAAGCAGAAGGTAAGGTGAGGATGTATAAGAACGCCAAATGTCGAATGCTGCATCTCATGTTGCTTAAATCGCCTCCTCGAAGCCTCCACTTCCCTCCCTTCCTCGCGTCTTAGTCCCTCCCACCGAGGAGGCACGGGAGAGACGCGAGGAAATCATCGAAGGAGAGAGGCAACGAGCAAATGTGTTTTAAAGGGATGAAGCGTCACATGAATTCGTCAGCTGTATACATTACGAATTCATGTATGGGTGGAGTTAGCAACTCCGTCAGCTGCACGGCTTCCAGGAAGGCTGCTCTCTGTATCCTCGGCTATAGCTCCTCGATGATCCCTCCTCGATGATCCCTCCTCGGTCCTCATGGCGGAAGAGCTTTGAGACGGCCTTCACCGAGGAGGGACAGAACAACTTCCGGTTCAGCCGAGGGCCAAGGAGTCGAGAAGCTATCAAATAAAGGACATGAGATTCAGCCCTGGTGAGGAGGCAGGTTGGGGGGAGGGGGGTGGGGGGGTGGATGGGTCTAACAAACACAGGACTTTCACCCAGGAGACCAGGGTTCATGTCCCGTTTGAAAACACAAGGAAACAAGAGTTATTTTTTAACTTTAGGGAAAACATTTCACAACGTGTGACATGGTACGGTTTGGAGGACTTGTTGATAACTTTGCATTGGCACCTGTTGTGATGTTTTAAACTCAAAAGCCTCAAAGAAGCATTTACTAAGCGTCTCGCATCATGAGCGTGTGGGAATACTCGTTTTTAAAGCACAAGAAATACAGTCACAACTGAGGCTTAACGAGCAGGAATGAGTGGGCGATTAGTTGGAAGCTGAAGAAAAGAAGATGTGGAGATTATCCAGAGAGATGAACCCCACTGAGACAGAGATCGTTGAAATAAATAACAGGAGGTGGATTTCTTCTGAATTTACTTATGGTAATCTCCGCCGTTTAAGCCATTTAATTTCACTGCCTCCTTAAACCTCCAACAATCAGTCTCACAAAGTGTTTTTCGGCTTTCGTGGCTGGATTTGTTTGCTTTTTGTTTGAGCATGAAAAATATGAAACTTAATTAATAAAGTTCTGTAATTTTCACCGCTGGCCTTTTTGTCATTTGTTTAGGGCTGCAACCAACGCTTATTTTCAGAGTTAGATCCTTTTTGTTTCACATGTAACAGTTTCAAAATCCCCATCACCAAACCCACCAGACTCCATGTAAATAATCAATACTTTTAGCGTGTATAGAGCCAGCATATTTCCACAAGTAAATGGGTGAATTAAGGGTTTATTTCAACCAAATCAGAGTGGTGATTGTTGGAACAGTGGAAAGATGAATCAAGACGGCTTTTGATAGTTTTATTTTTTTTCTGTCCATTTTGAATGAAGTGTGTTTTACGATGATAAAAGTCCTGATTATTTACATGGAGTCTGGTGGGTTTGGTGATGGTGATTTTGGGGCTGTTTCATGCTAAACTAAAAGGATCTTACTTTAACTAAAAGGTCTATCTCTGTAGGGATCCTTTCATAATGTTGTCAGATACTTAGAATAATAATCTGAGTCTGTCAGCGGCAAAAACAGAACTTTTAGTGGACGCCAACTGACGCTGCGCCCTTTAATGTTACAATGCAGCTTGTTTCCTGCTTAATACTGGACCAATTTCAAAGATTGTTGTTCCCATCAGTCACTCACACACACAAACATGGGGAGAAAAGGGGTCAAGGTCGAAAAAAACCCCACAAAGTTACTCTTCAAAGACCAGAGAAAAACCAAAAGGTAGACCCTCAGCTGTCATGTTAAAGACAAAGATGAGGCATAAAGAGTGAAAGCAGAGAGGAAAATGTTGCGCAGCCTAAAGTTTCATCACATCCCAACGGCCTTGAAGAGAAAGTTGATGAAACTCTCCGACACACTGTCAAACGTTTCCCTGTGAAATAACAACTGCAGACGCAACCGTCTGCGTTTCAACAACCAACAGGAAGTGGGTCAGTCGATGAGAGCGCCTTTGTAAAATAACTTCTTTGACATGATATAAAATACGTCACAATATTTGCTGCAGTATAATGAAAACGTCAGCTCTCTGTCTGATGAATGTCTGTCTCACTTCAGTAACAGCTCCTCGAAGACGGAGCCGTTTTGTTGTGAAGGCCTGCCCCCTTGTGGACACTTGAAGTATTACGTTAATTAACACTAACCGGTTCAGTGTTTGTTGTTTCCAGCGCTGGAAGATGTATTCAGATCCTTCAATTAAGTAAAAGTACTAATACCACACTGTAGAAATACTCTGTTACAAGTTAAAGTCCTGCATTGAAAATGTAACTTCAGTAAGAGTCTGTAAGTATCATCAGGGAAATGTAGTTAAAGTATTAAAAGTAAAGAAGAATCCAGATTGTGACACACACACACACACACACACACACACACACGGAATTCCATTAAATCAAGGCACTCTTCTTCAAAATTATTTTAAAAAGCCTTTATTTTACTGGTTATTTCATAAGAGAAAATGTAAAAGACATAAGGAGAAGGAACTCACTTTAATTAATTTGCCGCTGGAAGTAGTCCCAGGATTCAGTTTTGTAGTTTGTTTGTGTCTGTTTGCGATCTTTGTGTCTCTTTGTGGTCTTCATGTGTGTCTCTGAGGTGATTCTGGGACTCTTTTGTAGATATGTTGTGTCTCTTTCTGGTCATTGTGCGTCTCTCCCATAGTGGGTTTGTGTTTCTTCCAGTGACATATTGCAGGTGAAGATGTTTTGTGAAAGCATTTAAGTCTCTTTGTAGTCATTTTGTGTCTTTCTGTGTCTCTTTGTGGTCATTTTGTGTGTTGTTGTCAATAGTTTGTAATGTATTTGTAATAATAGTTGCAGTAAAGTGAGCACATCCAGAAAAGAATAAACCAAACTGACTACGATGCGATAAAACTTTTACTGTCAGCCAGGGCTGAAATTCATACATAAAATGATCAACACCAAAGGACATACAGTACATGAAACATTACCACAAATGACATAAACACACAAGTAAGGAAACAAAGTAACAACAGAAAATGACATGAACATACACACAGACAAGGTCTTAGAGACTTGTAACCCTGAATAAATACTGCACTGGATTTAATATAGCTGGTTTAACAATAGGATAGATTGATGTATGGAAGAGTTTTTAAGGCTGATGCGATTGAAAGAATGAACTCTAAAGCGTCTGAAGGCAGAAGATGATATTCTCTGTGCAAGGAGAATGTGAGGAGTCATGCGAGATATAGTCTATATTGTACTATAGTCTAATATAGATTATAGTGAAGAGAAACAGCTGATACCTGCAGGTTAAAGAGAGAGTACCCATCGCGTCCACTGAGTCATTTAAATACTCTGAGCTGTAATAATAAAGGACACACCTGTGCTAATCATCGCAGGTGTGTCTGTTCTCTCAACCAGCGTGGTCATAACAACATAACATGTAACTATGAAGTCTTCCAAACTCTCCTCTGTTTGTTTATGAGCTGAGCACAGTTCAGTGTCACCGCTGCCTCGTAACCTTTTATACACTTCACCAGCAGTGGAAGAAGTATTCAGATCCTTTACTGCAGTATGAGTACTAACACCACACTGGAAAAACACTCTGTTACAGTAAAAGTCCTGCATTGGAAATGTTACTTCAGTAAGAGTCTGTGAGTATCATCAGGGAAATGTAGTTAAAGTATTAAAAGTGAAGAACTCTCCTCCCGTTGTAGAAAGTGGAAAGGATCCAACCAGTTGTGTCGATCAACTTACCTTCTCTCTTTCTTTCTGTATCTTTCCTTCGTTTCCTTTGTCTCTTTTTCCTTTCCTTCTGTCTGTCTTTTCTTTCTTTCCTTCTGTCTCTTTCTTCCTTCTCTCTGTCTTTCAGCTGGACTTGTAGCTGTTATATTGTCGGCTAGTTTACTTTCTAATAAAACATCAGATGTTATAAACTACATGTGTTCTGTGTGCAGGAATCTTAATGTGTAAAGTAACTAGTAACTAAAGTAACTAGTAACTAAAGCTGTAACAGATGAGTGTAGTGGAGTAACTAAAGTAACTAGTAACTAAAGCTGTAGCAGATGAATGTAGTGGAGTAACTAAAGTAACTAGTAACTAAAGTAACTAGTAACTAAAGCTGTAACAGATGAATGTAGTGGAGTAACTAAAGTAACTAGTAACTAAAGCTGTAGCAGATGAATGTAGTGGAGTAACTAAAGTAACTAGTAACTAAAGCTGTAGCAGATGAATGTAGTGGAGTAACTAAAGTAACTAGTAACTAAAGTAACTAGTAACTAAAGCTGTAACAGATGAATGTAGTGGAGTAACTAAAGTAACTAGTAACTAAAGTAACTAGTAACTAAAGCTGTAACAGATGAATGTAGTGGAGTAACTAAAGTAACTAGTAACTAAAGCTGTAACAGATGAATGTAGCGGAGTAACTAAAGTAACTAGTAACTAAAGCTGTAACAGATGAATGTAGTGGAGTAACTAAAGTAACTAGTAACTAAAGTAACTAGTAACTAAAGCTGTAACAGATGAATGTAGTGGAGTAACTAAAGTAACTAGTAACTAAAGCTGGAACAGATGAATGTAGTGGAGTAACTAAAGTAACTAGTAACTAAAGCTGGAACAGATGAATGTAGTGGAGTAACTAAAGTAACTAGTAACTAAAGCTGTAACAGATGAATGTAGTGGAGTAACTAAAGTAACTAGTAACTAAAGCTGGAACAGATGAATGTAGTGGAGTAACTAAAGTAACTAGTAACTAAAGTAACTAGTAACTAAAGCTGTAACAGATGAATGTAGTGGAGTAACTAAAGTAACTAGTAACTGAAGTAACTAGTAACTAAAGCTGGAACAGATGAATGTAGTGGAGTAACTAAAGTAACTAGTAACTAAAGCTGGAACAGATGAATGTAGTGGAGTAACTAAAGTAACTAGTAACTAAAGCTGGAACAGATGAATGTAGTGGAGTAACTAAAGTAACTAGTAACTAAAGTAACTAGTAACTAAAGCTGGAACAGATGAATATAGCGGAGTAACTAAAGTAACTAGTAACTAAAGCTGTAACAGATGAATGTAGTGGAGTAACTAAAGTAACTAGTAACTAAAGCTGGAACAGATGAATGTAGCGGAGTAACTAAAGTAACTAGTAACTAAAGCTGGAACAGATGAATGTAGCGGAGTAACTAAAGTAACTAGTAACTAAAGCTGGAACAGATGAATGTAGTGGAGTAACTAAAGTAACTAGTAACTAAAGCTGGAACAGATGAATGTAGCGGAGTAGAAGTAGAAAGTGGCATGAAAAGAAAAGACTCAAGTAAAGTACAAGTACCTCAACATTTGGACTGAAGTACAGTATCTACTTATATACTATATATATTATACTATATATATCTTTTTGTCCTTTTTTTCATTTTTTTGTCCCTTTCATCAATGTTTTCCCACGTTAATCAACGTTTTTCTCACTTTGGAGGTTTTTTTTTGTCTGTTTTTCCGTCCCTTTCATCCATCTTTTAGGCGCTTTTTTTCCCCACGTTCATTAAATGCGTTTTGTCGTTTTTGTGGCTTTGTGACGTTTTGTCGTCTTTTTTAGTCCTTTTATCAACATTGTTGCCACTTTTCAAGGTCTGTGGCTGTTTTCTGTTTTTCTTCCCTTTCATCTGAGAATACAACACTTGACAGCCTGTCAAGTAAGTAGAAATACTCTGTTAGAAGTAAAAGTAGCAACACCACAGAGTAGAAATACTCTGTTAGAAGTAAAAGTAGCAACACCACAGAGTAGAAATACTCTGTTAGAAGTAAAAGTAGCAACACCACAGAGTAGAAATACTCTGTTAGAAGTAAAAGTAGCAACACCACAGAGTAGAAATACTCTGTTAGAAGTAAAAGTAGCAACACCACAGAGTAGAAATACTCTGTTAGAAGTAAAAGTAGCAACACCACAGAATAGAAATACTCTGTTAGAAGTAGGGGTGCACCGATCCCATATTGACAAAGTAGCTGGATTGGGGATCGGAAAAATGATCAGACCCACGGGCCGATCCATTTTCTTTTTTCTCCGTCGAAGCACATCCTACGTCATTCGTCAGCAGCACGTGTGTCGCGTGCTGGAAGAGTTAAATTAACCGTTAAGCGAGCCAAAGAGGCGGCTGTGTGGAGATATTTCACGCTTGCGATGTCTGCAAAGTAAATGTTTCGAGGGGTGGTGGTAGTACTGCAAAGTACAATACTACCAATTTAATCAAGCACATCCAAAAGCACCATGCTAAGGAGCACGCCGAATTCCTGCAGCTCAACAAAACCAAAGGAGCAGGAGACGACACAGCCCAGCAACTACAGTAACTTTGGCAGATATGCACTTCAACGACATGAAAAGTTTCCGATTTCAGATTGTGAACTTGTTATCAAAGTAATGTTTAGTTAGGAAAGTCTGGTGCCTTTAGTCTCTTCCACATGGTAGAAGGAAGGTATACAGTGTATTATTAATTCACCAACGGTATCGGATCGGTATCGACAGATACACAAAGCCCAGGCATCGTATCAGGACTGAAAAAGTCGGATTGGTGAATCCCTAGTTATAAGTAACGGTAGCAACACCACAGAGTAGAAATACTCTGTTATAAGTAAAAGTACTTAATTAAGTACAACATTTCGGAATATAAGCTGGGCTTTAACCCTTGTGTTGCCTTCCCGTCGACCATTACCTCGTTGTCCTTCTGGGGACTAAATTGAAAATGAACTTTTTATTCGATGATTTTGGCACTTTTTTAAACGTTGTTGACTCTCTTTTTTTAGCGCTTGTTTTATTCATGGTCAATAAACCTCATTTAAATGACACTATACCGAATTTTTGAGTTTGAAAAAAAGCAGAAATTATGAATTATTTGGACTAATAGTTAAGATCAGAGGATGCTGAGTGGATCACAGACTGGTTTATGTCAAAGTTTAGTCAAAATACTGTTTTAAAACCATTTAAACTAAATAAACGTTAAATGCTATGAAATTGAATAAAAACACCCAAAATTCAATGAAAGTAATCATTCATTTTACCTGCAAAGCATGGTGCATCCAAGTTATTTTGGGGCAATTTAGTTGTAAGAAACCCATATTTCTGATATTAAAAAAACTTTGAAAAACGGGTCAAATTTGACCCGAGGAGGGACAACCCTTGTCTTGTCTTCCCCGTCAACAGCGAAAAAAACATAATTTTGTTGTCCCTTCTCAGCGTTTTTATAGCTTTTCCCAACATGTTGTCACTTTTTTTCCGACATTTTCGCTGCTTATTTCAACATCCCATATTTCTGATATTAAATAACTCTGAAAGTGGGTCAAATCTGACCCGAGGACAACATGATTAAAGACAAGAGTAGTCCCTCTGTAAAGCGTGTTTTACACTAGCCGCATCCAAGGTGGCGCACGCCATCGTGACGTCAAAATGACGTAATATCCAGCCGGCGCGCCCGATTTATGGCGCGCGAGCAGAGGTCGCGCACAGCTCTTTTTTTTCAGCGGCGCGCGACAAAGCGGAAGCGGGAGGCCTGAACGAGTTCGCCGACAACGTGATGCCAGGACTCTCAGAGTGACTGCTAGTCTCTCTGGTAAACTTCCTGGGTTAAGATGAGTTCTTTTATGGTGAATGAAAGGCTTGATCCACCAAGTAGCTCATCCAATCAAATCGAAGCATTGACGTCAATGCTGCAGCCAGTTCTGCCGTTGTTTACCTTTTTCTTCTTCTTCTAGTCCGTAGAAAGAGCAACGTCGGTAGCCCTTCCTCATTAGCGCCACCTCTGTTCAGGAGAAGACTGCAACTAGTGTCGTGACCACCAGCGCGGGTATAAATAGTCACGGCGATCCCATGACGTCACATTTGCACGCGCCAGCTGGGCTGCGTCTAGTCTATAAGACCCTTAAGACATTTTTAAGCATCATCTTGAACGTCCAAATGGAAACAAGAATCCTGAAGCCAGTTCCATCCGTCAGGAGCCTGAAAGTTAAAAGTACTCTTAAGATAAAAGCACTCTTAAGTTAAAAGCACTCTTAAGATAAAAGCACTCTTAAGATAAATGCACTCTTAAGATAAAAGCACTCTTTAATAATTTACAATTGATGCGTGGCGGAATAAGTGTGTGTGTTGGTGAGCGTGTCTTTAAATCCAACACTGTGTGTCTGATGCATTTGGTGTGTGAAGACAATTCAGTCCACAGGGTTAAACTTCACTTGAAGGGATCTATATAAGAGTGACATGACACTGTCATGAACGTGTCATAAACAAGTCATAAATGTTTATGACATAACATTTCTTTCCATTCGGTTTTTGTAACCAACTATGGTCAGGGTTAGGGTTAGGGTTCATGACAGTGTCATGTCACTCTTATGTAGATACCTTCAAGTAAAGTCTTACCGTGTATAGTGAAGATGCATTTCATAAAGTCCAAAAAACTACAACAAGTGCCCAGATGAATTGCCAATGAAAATGAGACTGAAGACACAAAAATGATTATGCCCTCTAATATCGTAAATCATATCGCAACATCAGTCAAAATGATCACAATTAGATATTTTCCTCATATCGTGCTTGCAGCCCTAGATTCTAAGTTCCTAAAAAACAATTTATACAGAAAAACATTAATATTCTGACTAAACTGTCTTTAAATCCAACACTGTGTATCTGATGCATGTTGGCGTGTGGAGATAATTCAGTCTAAAGTGAAGCTGCATTTCATGAAGTCCAAAACACAGAAACACAGCCGCCCAGTTGAGCCCCCACTGAGTCTAAAACCAATATTGGGTTTGTGGGCTAGGCGTTGAACAGATGCAGAGCTTCCCAGGGATGCTCGGACCTGCAGCTGACCCCTGGACTTAAACACAGCGCCGCTGTTACGCCCCGCCGGGCTACTGTAGGAGTGTCCGAGCCATAGGCCTAGATATCAGGGGGGATGCACATTATCTCCCTCTAGGGCTGGGCATTATATTGATATTATCAGGGTTTCTACAGGTTTCAACAAGTCAAATTTAAGACTTTTTAAGACCTTTTTCTGACCTTTATGAATGAAATTTAAGACTGTTATCACGACATAAAAGAACAACGAAATGCAGAGTCACAAAAGTACCTGCAAAGTTAATAAACTTATTCAAATTGAATAAAAGTGACACAGAGAAATAATAATCTGTAAATATACAGCAAATTATATTTGGACTACAACAACAGATAACTGTCTGGTCTTTCTGATTGCGAACAGCGAACAGCTTTTAGAATTAGAGTTACATGGACGTAGGAAAATTTAAGACCTGTTTAAAATAATTTAAGACCTTCAAGTCCCGGAAGAAGTTAAGGAGAAAACACAAGACTTTCACCCAGGAAACAGGTGTTCATGTCCTGAAGAAGTTAAGGAGAAAACACAAGACTTTCACCCAGGAAACAGGTGTTCATGTCCTGAAGAAGTTAAGGAGAAAACACAAGACTTTCACCAGGAAACAGGTGTTCATGTCCTGAAGAAGTTAAGGAGAAAACACAAGACTTTCACCAGGAAACAGGTGTTCATGTCCTGAAGAAGTTAAGGAGAAAACACAAGACTTTCACTCAGGAAACAGGTGTTCATGTCCTGAAGAAGTTAAGGAGAAAACACAAGACTTTCACCAGGAAACAGGTGATCATGTCCTGAAGAAGTTAAGGAGAAAACACAAGACTATCACCAGGAAACAGGTGTTCATGTCCCGGGAGTACTACTTAAGGGGACCGCTGTTTTAACCCAAACCACAATCTTTGTTTTAATCTTAACTTGTCGTTTCGGTGCCTAAACTTAACTGTCGTCGCTGCATGACCCTCACTTTTTTTGGGCTAAACTTCACTGCAACGGCTGCTGAAGCTGCCATCCCCTCACGGCACTCTGTACCCGGCTCACAGTCACCTTTTTTCGGCTAAGCAACAGCCGCTGATACGACCGGTGCACTGAAGCCAGCGTAACGTGACCAGCCGGCCCTTATTTCTAAGGATATCCTACGAACCCATTAATGAGAATGTGTTTAATGTCAATATGACAACTTTGTCCATTTGTTTTTATGATCTATCTTGCATGACATCTGATGTCATGATTGGATCTTTAAGCGCTTAAAAATACGACTTTCAACCTGATTATGCAACTGAGAATATTCTAAATTCAACACTTGGGAGGAGAAGGCGGGTCATTCGGGTGCGCCTCGGCCGCTGTTCCCACCCCGGTTTATATAAGAACAACGAGCTGAGAGGCGGCTGAACTTTAAGCCGGTTCAAGAACACAAACACGAGGCTGCATGTTGTCAGAATAACTTGAGCTGTGTTTGTTCTGTAGGTGGGTTTGGGTGTGTTGGGCTCAGTGGTTTTATCTTCTACCAGCTGATAAGTTACAGCACATGTTTACTTTAGGACACGACGTACGGGACCAGACCATCGCTCACAGGACACAACTCCTCAACACAAGTACTTGTACTCTTTAAAACTGAGCATGCAGGGTCCCCCCGCGCGGTAGTGCAAGCCTACCGTTAGCCCACCGGGCCGAAGCCACTGGGAACTATTTTGTAATGTGTTCAAGACATTTTTTTAAACTTCAGTGACAGTGAAAGAAGAAACAGGAGGAAGGGCTAAAGGGAAGAGAAAATAAGTAGGGAAAGGACAGAAAAAAAGACGTAGAAAAACTAGAAAGAACTAAAATAAAAGAGAAGGAAGGAAATAAGAACATAAGGATAGAAATAAAAGAAGGAAGGAAAAAGTAAAGAAAGAAATAAGCAAAGAGGAGAGAAAGAAGTAGAGTAAAAGAGAAGGAAGGAAGGAGCAAAGACATTTGAAAATAAATGAATATGACTGATGGGAAGAAAGAGGTAAAGAAGGAGAACTAATCCCCTTCCCCTCTTCTTTCCCAGGACCTCGGACACTGGCAGCGCCATCACGTGCTCCCAAAGCTCGGTCACAAGTTGTGCAGCGCTGTCCGCCGTCACGGCATCATCGGCCTCAGCCCTCCTCGGTAATAATCCCTCAGAGTCTCTCTGCTTCAGGGCTGAGAGCCTCCAGACCAGACCTTACAGGTAGAGGGACACGCAGGTCACCCAGAACACACTCCCGCACACTGTCTAACTTGCAACGAATATATAAAGTTAAATACAGTAGGCAACTTTTCAGTACTAGACATCTTCCGGAAACCAAAAAGAATGTCTCTTTATTACTCATTTTGTCTTATTTTGGGTTTTTGTGTCTCTTTCCTCCTTCAAAACAAAACCATCGATGGAGCGTGCTTGTTCAGAAAACAGGTATTAGTTTAAATTTAAAATCCATCTAGAACAGGCATTGTGATTGGTCGCCTGGTAGACACCTAGCTGCATCATATACCTCAATCATCATGCATCTATCAGTTTAATTTTGGCCACAGAGAGAATGTCAGCGAGCACTTTGTACTATAAATTCTTCAGGACAGGTGATAAGTTCAATAAAGGGAACATTTTCATTTTTATACTTAAAGTAAATAATATGGACTAATTTGATCCTATAGTGTGTCTCTTTGTAGTAATATTTTGTCTTTTTTAGGCATTGTGTGTCTCTTTTTGTCATTTAGTCTCTTTTTTAGGCATTTTGTGTCACTTTGTAGTAATATTTTGTCTTTTATAGGCATTTTGTGTCTTTTTTAGGCATTTTGTGTCTTATTTAGGCATTTTGTGTCTCTTTTTAGGCATTTTGTGTCTCTTATTTAGGCATTTTGTGTCTTATTTAGGCATGTTGGGTCTCTTTTTAGGCATTTTGTGTCTCTTATTTAGGCATTTTGTGTCTTATTTAGGCATGTTGGGTCTCTTTGTAGTAATATTTTGTCTTTTTTAGGCATTTTGTGTCTTATTTAGGCATTTTGGGTCTCTCTGTAGTAATATTTTGTCTTTTTTAGGCATTTTGAGTCTTATTTAGGCATTTTGGGTCTCTTTTTTAGGCATTTTGTGTCTTATTTAGGCATGTTTGTAGATGTCAGACACATGTAGTAAAGTAAAAGTACAACAGTTCCCTCTGAGATGTAGTGGAGTAGAAGTAGAAAGTATCATAACATAGAAATACTCAGGTAAAAGTACAAGTACCTTTAATTTTAGGTACTTAGCCTAAGTATAGTAGGGCTACCTGACGAGGCCTACTGATTAATTGTTTGTATTTTCATTAAGGTTTTTTTATTTCATTGTTTCAAAACATAATACTTATTGAAACACATCCATAATTTAAAAACCAGTCAGCTCTTTCGTGTTTAGGGTGAAACATACATACCTGATGATGATGATGATGATGATGATGATGATGATGATGATGATGATGATGATGAGGTGAGGTGCTTTCCCAATCCTCTGCATTTCCCTCCTTTTGCACTCTTTGCTTTTCGCAACTCAGATTTCCGGGAGTCCCTGAAGGCGGCGCAGCCACATCCTTCATTTACCGGACCGGAGAGGCACGGAGGCGCCGTGAAGTCTTCACACATCAACCGGAGAGGATAACACACAGCACTTACATTGACCGTAAGTAATTTCCGCGCATTGTAAATGCTTGTTTTAGTCTAATTTTGTGTCCGCGTGGAGGTGAAGCATATCCGCTCCACACGGCGGCGGCTGGGGCTCGGTTTCCGGGTTTACAATCTTTGTGCACACGGCACCAGTCTGGTGCAGAGCGCATAAACCCAACGTGTTACTGTTTACCTCCCTGCAGTGTTTGTGTGTTTCAGATCAGACACGCGTGGCCGGTTGAAGGATTTTATATTTTTATGGCTTGATGTTTTTGTAAACTTACGCGGCGCTTCGGTCGCTATCGCGAGGCCCGAGCCTGGGCCGCAGCCGGCCACCTGGCAGATGCCGTCTGTCAGCATCCTTCGGGAAATCTAAAGAAAAATCGCGGCTAGCAAGGCTGGCTAACCCGGCTAAAGTCACTGTTACAAACCGAAGAGGTGAGGACGCTTTGACCGTGTTAGTGTCACCATTCCTGAATGTTTAACATATATTTACATTCATTGTTATTAATGCCGATGAGCTGTATGTTTATGGTAAGCTATCTAACGTTCTAATCTGCCACCTGGCTTCTTTTGTATGACCTGTGCGCCAGAGCCCATTCAGAAAACCTGCAAGTTTAATACGTCTTCCCACCAGGGGACGGATATGTCAACTGCACTCATTTTATTTTGTACACCAATTAGTTAAAAGCTTCCCTTTAATTCGGCTTAACATCCAACAAACCAGGCCGCATTGTTTGCTAGTTTCTCATCCATTTAACTCTTAAGTGACATTATCGCCATGTAGCTATAACACTTCTGTTTATGGTAAGCTATGTAACGTTCTAATCTGCCACCTGGCTTCTTTTGTATGACCTGTACGCCAGAGGCCATTCAGAAAACCTATAAGTTTTTAATACGTCTTCCCATCAAAGGATGGATATCTTCTCAACATGACAGAATTTTTTTTGTACACCGATTAGTTAGAAGCTGCTCTATAATTCGGCTTAACATCAAGCAAACTAGGCAGCATTGTTTTCTAGTTTCACATCCATTTAACTCTTTATGTTCCATTATCGTTATTAAAAGAAACCATCGAAAAATAACTTAAATGGGCAAAATATTTATAACACTTCTGTTTGTTTTGTTAAGTTAGCTATCTAACCTTGTCTAACATTGTTCTCATCCATCGAACTCTCTCTTTAAACACCACTGTGGGCTATAACTTATATGTATTTATTAATCCATCAGTAATAACGATCCAATCATATTAATAATGTACTCACGGGGTCATTTTGCCTGCACACTGAACACTTTCCTTTTATACTTGAAGTACATTTGCTGGATATACATGTACTTAACTTTGAATGCCAGACTTTAACATTTAGAGGAGTATTTTTGCATTGTAGTGATTTAAATGTTGCTTAAGTAAAGTATCTGATTACTTCTATATAAACAAACTATTTAACATGAAGTGCTAAAGTGGGACAAATGTAGTTTCTCATTCTAGTTCTCTCCAGTGTTTGCATTTATATATTTCCAGGCAGGACTGTAGTACTTGAGTCTGGACTCGAGGCGCTTTTCTCTTGTCTCAGACTCGTCTTGGACTCGTTGGTATTTGGACTCCGACTTGTCTCGGACTCGGCCGTTGGACTCATCAAATATTCTAGTTGGTCTGGACTGAGTCCAGCACTACATGCTTTTGTTCTGAAGTAACGTCCTCCTTCAAAACAAAACCATCGATGGAGCGTGTTTGTTCAGAAAACGGGTATTAGTTTAAAGTTAAAATCCATCTAGAACAGGCATCGTGATTGGTCGCCTGGTAGACACCTGGCTGCATCATATACCTCAATCATCAGGTATCAGTTATTTTCATTTTGGCCACAGCGAGAATGTCAGCGAGCACTTTGTACTATAAATTCTTCAGGACAAGTAATAAGTTCAATAAAGGGAACATTTTCATTTTATACTTAAAGTAAATAATATGGACTAATTTGATCCTATGGTGTGTTACTCTGCACTTGCTTTTCGATTATACAAATAATAACGCAAAATTATCATCTTAAAATAGAAGATATACTGTCTCTCACATCACAAATTATAAACAAAGTAAGTGAGTGGTCTTGAAGAGGATTTTTTTTCTGTCTCGGTTTTGACTGTCTCTCATTTGGACTCGGTCTCGACTCGGTCTCGACTAGTCCTGGTCTTGGCCTTGTCTTGGACTCGACAAAGGTGGACTTGACTAACAGCCCTGTTTTCAGGATCAAGGTCTGTTAAGAAGAACAGTATTTTACCTCAGACATTAGTCATCTGTCAGTTTCACTTCCGTCCGCTCACAGAAAAACAGCGTCACAGTTTTCTATTTAAACTGGAGCTGAAATGATCACATTACTCGATTTAGAAAAGTCATTATTCAAACAGAAGAAAACCCCCAAAAACATGAACTCCTGGCTTCTTGAGTTTTGGATTGTTAAGTCAGGCAGAACAAACGACGTGGTGACGTCTTCATGGCTTCAGGAAATGAAGTGACTCAACAGTAACTATGACGGGTACATTCATTAGAATATGCTGGGTCTATTTGTGGGAGATTGTTCAGCTGGATATTGTTTTCGCTTCAGAAGACAGAAACAACCAAACTCTACGGACAAATCTTCCCACTTTAATATTTAGGAGTGAATGTGTAACGGGCTACACTTACTTAAGTCTCTTCTTGAATTTGTGGCTGTAACATCTGGTAAGTTCACCATGTATTTAAAATTTCCCGCAGCTGTTAATGTGCTGTAGTTAATGTCGTAGTAGTCACACGTTGCCAGAGGAAGGTCTGGCTAGTCCACACAGCATGTTGTCAGATAACGATTACGTTTCCAAGGCAAAGACGCACTAGGGATGTAACAATTACCGGTGTAACGGTAAACCACGCTAAAAATGTTGACGATAACATTTACCGTTATCATTTCAAATATTATTATCACGGTGGAATACCACGGTGTGGAAACCGTGTGTTTAAAGGCAGCTACACACCGGGCCGATAATCGGCCATCTGACAGTCTGGCGAGGTCGGTGACTCGAGTCTGTTCAGTGTGTTCCGTGCCGTCGGCCTTCATGTTTTCAGAAACACGTTTCGGTGAACTATTTGTCCAATATGAGATCGTATTCTGAATGAGTTGCCATTAATGGCCGGTTGAAAAATCCCAAATCCGGAAGCAGCAGCCAGAACCGTGTGACGCATTCGTCCAATCAGCTGCCAGTTTTCATTTTTGGGTGACGATACAGATTAGCGCCACCTGCTGTTATGGAGACGTATTACGTCTCGTCTCTTCGGTGTGTTCTGAGGCATTTTCTTGACCAACTCGGTGAGACTGATCAGTCCAACTGCCTTTTCTGCCGACGTTTGGCCGTCTGGTTGGTCTGGAACGGCCTTAATCCTTCCCAGCTTCATCCTAGTCTCCTGAAGTTGCCACGCGGGCACACTGCGTAGCCTCCAACGTGCGTTTCTTGAAGTTGGAACAATTTTTACCCGCATTTGGCGGGTTGGCATGTGTCAATTTGGATGGATGGATGGATGGATGGATGGATGGATGGATGCTTTATTTAATCCCCAAGGGGAAATTCAGGGTCCCAGTAGCTTTAAGACATCACACACAACATACACATACATCATAAACAGGATGATAAAATAACAAATCCACATGAATAATATGGACAATAAAAGAAAAGATACTAAATAAAAAGTGAGGTGCTCTATGAGAGAGTGTGTCATGGTGGTAGTGCAAGACATAGTCATATAAAGACTAGAGCAGTGCACGGATAAAGTTAAAAAAAGACAGCATTAAATGGGACTATAAGTAGGATAGACTATATACTATACTACTATATACATATAGTACATGTACTGTATACTACTGAAGACAAGAATTCTAAAAATGTGTTTTATTTCTATTTTTCTACACGTATTGTGCACGGCTTATTCAAAAGTAATTGTGAACAGTTCCACTTTATGTTTTAAAACGACTGTCATTGTGTTTAACAGATGTTCTGTTTCCCCCCCCCTACCTGACAGAGATGATGTTGTTGCTGTTGCTCCTCGCCGCGAGTTTGTCCCGCGGCGACGGGACGGCCGGTTCGGACTGCGGCCCCGTCACCACGGAGACCAACAGCGCGGCGCGTTTGCTGTCGGCCGTGGTCGACCCGCAGAGAGCCGAGCAGAGCCAGAGGCAGCACCTGGAGGCCCTGTTCAACAGGTGAGACCGGATCAGACCCAGCCGTCACATTAACCGGTCGTAGCGCCACAGATACAAAGATTACACGCTTAAAAACTGAAAAATAAAATCCGATTAAATCAGCAACTTCAAGGCATCACTTGAAGCATTTCTAGATGTTTGTAGGTTTTTGATATTTCTGACAATGTAACCGTTAACTGGGAAAAAAAGATTATAAAAATAAGTTGTGACTTGTAGCTTTAAATCTTATAAACGGGGGCAGAGCCAGATGTTGTAAACAATCAGGGCCCTCTTTTTTTTTTTTTTTTTTTGTCCAGAACTTTTGTCAAATGTGCTCAAGAAACAAACGTCACTAACTTTATTGTTTGACATTTAATTCTTTTATGTTTTTTTTTTTTTTTAAATTGAACAGATATGGAGAAAACGGCACCATCTCTCTGGCCGGTTTAAAGCGTCTGTTACAGAACGTGGGTCTGGATCGCATCAGGACTGTTACGGTGCAACATCACGAAGAACCGGGCCACCACGATCACCACCACCATCATCACCATAACCACGATCACCACGATCACAGCCATCACAACAACAACTCCCAGCACCAGAAACACGCTGAACCCTCTCAGCCCAGAAAGCTTCCAAAAACGTCTGAAGACGCCAAAGACCAGGACAGCCGCCACAGCCCGCACAGTAAGAGGACCACGGCGGCTCAGGGCGACGGCACCACGCCGGTGTACAGCGGCCAGCTGGTGGTTAAACCAGACGTAGCGCGTAAGGGACAAAACGGCAGCCCGGAACGACGAAGTCCTGCAGCGGAGGAGACTACTGCCGGGCTGACCGTCACTGACAGCCAGACAATGGCAGCTGCAGTCACCCGGAGCGACCACGACCACGACCACGATCATGACCATGAACACGATCACGATCACGGTCATGGTCACAACCACAAGCGAAGCGTGGACAGTGCGGAGGTACGGCATTAGCTTCTCATTTAAAGGTGCTCTAAGCGATGTTTGGTGACGTCACTTCTTGTTGACGTTCGAAGTATTGTCAGACAAAACGGAGGCTAGCTCGCCCCTCCCTCCTCCTCATCCCGTCCCCTCCCCCTCCCGTCCGTGCTTTCTGAAAACAGTCATGAACGCGCATTGTGGAAGTAGCCTACGTGCTAACGCTGCTGCGGTGATAATGTAGTAATAATAACGTCCTATTGAAGTGAACGCCACGCTGATTGATTCTTGTGTTGTCCCTGCAGTGTCTGAACGCCTCCACCATCCTGTCGTCACACGGGATGTTTCAGGGAGTGGACGTCACCCTCGCTGACTTCAGTTTCCTCTGCCCCGCCCTCCTCAACCAGATCGACGGCGGAGCGTGCATCCTGCACGGAGGAGCTGCAGATGACGGGGAGACGGGTAGGAGCCCGTTGGCGGGGGGGGGTGGGGGGGGTTGGGGGGGGTTGGGGGGAATCTTTATGTACATCTTTTTTAAGTCTACAAATCAAAAACAAGCCAGGAAGGTCAATGGGTTGCCAAAATATAACCAAAGCAAAGAACAATCAAATATATATTTAGTAGAGCTTACAGAGGTCATATGATTTAACAGCTGTTTTTGTTTGTACATTTAGATGTGGAAAATATTTCTTAATATTGGCAGCCAGCTCCAGAAAACGTCTTTCTTTTTGTCTTGACTTGTATAAATGAAATAGTGTAGTAGTAATGAGTAAATCTATCACATAATACTCTGAACATAAATGTCTATCACAACCAAATGCATGTACCAGCGTTTTGTTACGTTCTCCACAAATCTTGCCCAGTAATTGTCTGAGGACTTTTTAATTCTTGTCTCCTGGTTTTGATATTCATAGCATTATAAATGTCAAATATCCCAGATGTGATTTTTAGAGATAGATGTAGAGAGAGAGGTTTTGTCTGTTTGCTGACTCACAGTCTGACACACCTGGAATGTTGAGGTGCACTTTGACAATCCGGATATACCTGTTTACACTTGTGACGCCCTCACACACTGTCAATGAATTTGGATGTATTTAAATCTCTTTATTTCATTTCTAGACCATAAACATAGTCACGGCGACCACAACAACTCGGAGCACGGCCACAGGGAGAGCCCTGCTGGAGAAAGTGACAAAAACATTGCAATAGGTAAGAAGTCTGTTCAGTTTCACGTTTAAGTACAATATATCTGTTGTTTTTTTCACATTAAAGTTACTACAAGACGTTTGAACTGGTTATGAGACCGTCTCAATTTAGTACCGATGCGTCTACGTGACCAACGTACGCGAATGAGACCATCAGCGAGAAGATTTCTGTGTAGTTATTCCTAATGCCTGCCACCGCATCTGATTCCCCGCCAAATAAGACAAAACGATCTACAACAGACAGTTTGACTTAGCGGCCAAATGGCCCAATCCCTCAATCGATAATTTTTTTTGGAGCGTCACAACTCCCGCAAAATGACCTGTTTCACTGTCAGAATTTGATCCATTCGGTCTGATAACATTTGGACAGTCTAGAAGAGCCGCACAAATAAATCATATAGTAAACAGAAAGTAGCCGGCTCTGCCTTCGGAGGTCTCTAGCGCGCCTGCTCTGTGGGCCGCATGGCGCGGATCATCCGGGTCATTTTGTACGCATTTTTTTGACATGCTCCACTGTAGCCTGACAAGCCAGACCCACATCCAGATGTTGGGTCTGGGAACTCCCCATTGGCAGGGCTCAATCCGAGGGGCGGGATAAACGGTTGTCTTTCAAATTCCCTCTGCACGCAATAGGATAGCTCTCCAACCAATCAGAGCAACGCTAGTTGATAGATTCAACTTTAAACTCTGAACACATCTTCCTTTTTTAAGAATGACTTCAGGGCCGTTCTTTGTTCTTTTCTCAAAGAAAAGCTGAACTCCAAGTCTTCCAGAGTCACGGCCAAAGCTGATTCCAAAGACCGCTGTTCACCAGCAGCAGCAGCCATCTTCTTTGTTTTCAAGTAGCAGGGAATTCACGTGGAACTGTCACAACTCTGCTGTCATTATGTTAAGCCCCGCCCACTGACTCTATACACGATGTGATTGGCCTGACTATAGTTTGGTTTTTCCAGCTCGCAAGCCAACAGAGAGTTGCTAGATTGACCCTGGCTGTAAATTACATTTGCTGCCACTAGGGTGGTCTAGATTTCCAGGCTAGCTCCACTGAGCAACTCAAATAGGAATGAACGGAGCTCCGCCTCGAACGCTTTGTTATACATCAGCTTCGCCTCGCTGATCCAGATTGGACCGGCCAAAAGAGTGTTGGTCGGGAGGATCTTCTACTTAGTGCAGAATGAGCTTGATTGTTTTTTGCCTCCATCGTCGTCTTCCAGGCAGCTAACCTTAACCCTAAACATAACCATTGCCGCGCTGCCTGGAAGGCGACTTTGGGGGAAAAAAACACCAAACACAGCAGAATTGCCTGTACATCGACTTCGGTGGAAAGTTCCACTGCGTGTGCCGGCGGACGGAGACAAGTTGCAGCTTCAAGATCTGAAGCCGCCGGTGGTGCTCATGGAAAAACTACCACTTCTGTCCACAGGGGGGGCGCCAAAATCGAGACAAAATGACAGTTCCTTGTAGTAAGTTTAATTTCTGAAGAAGTCTGTTAGATGAAGTGTTTGGTTTGTGTGTTGCAGCGTGGGTGGGAGGGTTCGTCTCCATCACGATCATCAGCCTGCTCTCCCTGCTCGGCGTCATCCTCATCCCGCTCATGAACAGAGTTTTCTTCAAGTTCCTCCTCAGCTTCTTGGTTGCGCTGGCCGTCGGCACGCTGAGCGGCGACGCCTTCCTTCATCTCATCCCCCACGTGAGTCAGCGCAGCGTCGCCGGACGTCCCGTTGTTCTGTACCACAGCACTTTGTTAATGTGACGTGTTGCAGCACGTGTTCCTCACGTTATCAGTCATGTCAGGTCAAAATTAATGAGACGTGAAGCATTTTAAAACCATTTTCTCCTCTACACACTTGTTTGAGTTCTGCTTGTATATCTACAGAAACTTAACGGCTAAAAGTGAAGGTTCTGCTTTAGTTTGTGTCCAGTGAATTTTCTCAGGAGATGGTTTGGGTACTTTCTGAAGAAAGTAATGCAACACTGCAAATAAGGCTGGGCGATATGGAGAAAATCAAATATCACGATATTGTTGACCAAATACCTCTATCGATACCGCAACAATATTGTAGTGTTGACTATTGGTGCTTTCACAAAATATTTAAACAATGAGATTTGTGATACATAATCACCAGTAATGTGGATATAATGACTAAATGGGTAAAGGCAAATAATAGAACCGTTAACAGTCTGGTAAGTTCAGCAAATGACATCACTTTACTGTAATGCAGCCTTTAAAACCAGGAAAAGACAACACTTATACCATATTACGATATCCAAAATCTAAGACGATATCTAGTCTCATATCACGATATCGATATATTGCCCAGCTCTAACTGCAAACATTACAATTCAGGTATTACTTATATTTTCCAAAATCCTGGAACATTTCTATTAGACTGATCTCAATAAGTGGTGTATGTATGACACGCCAATTTATATGCCATTTTGGCGTGTTATCAAGACGCATACTCTCTTTTTAGCGTGTTTATCAACGCCGTTTGGCTTCCATTGACTTACATTACCTTGCGATTGCATGTGTCCCCCGAGTCACGTTTTTATTCGTGTCCCACGTTTCCTAAACCCAACCGTGCAGTTGTTGTCCCGCATCCCGTTATTGTTTTCCTAAATTCAACCGTCCCGTTCTTCTTTTCCTAAACCCAACCTGAGCTCCAAATGCAACGTCCCGTTCTGGTGTAAACATAAATGCTGATAGTTCCAAATGCAACGACCCCGTTCTTCTGCGTAGACGTATACGCGGATAGCTCATAATGCGTCCAGATAACATGCGCCACTTGGCTTTAGAAAGTGCTGTGTATGTTTACGCAAAGTCATTACGTCACGTTGCTATTAGTGAGATATTTAGGAGCAGTGCAGCGTGACCAAACATTTCTTTGATATATTTAATTTTCTCTTTAAAAGAAAACACATTTTCTCTCATAACTTTTCCATATCTTAGTTTAGAGGAGTTTAAAATTATATTTACGTGGCAACAAGATCTTTGTCTTTCAAATAAACACTAACATTTGAAAAAAATCAGATTTTATATCAGAAACTTTGTGGTCAAAGAATAAGTTAACGAGATACATCGGACCAGACATTCGTGCACAACATTTGGCTCTTCAAAGACCCTGATACTTTGTCTTTTGAAAAGGTGACAAAAAAGGGGTCAAACATTAAAAAAATATGATGAAAAAGGCGACGGTCTTTTATGCCTTAACCCTTCTAAATGTTCTTTAACCCTCCTGTTGTTCTCGGGGCAAATTTGACCCGTTGTCAAAAAGTTTCTATATCAGAAAATTTGGGTTTCTTTCAACCACATTGTCAAAAAAAATAACGTGGATGGTTCCGTAAAATAAATAATCAGTTCACTACTTTCATTGAATTTGGGTGTTTTTATTCAATTTTATAGCATTTTTGAAGAAATAAAATGATACAAGAACATTGAAAAAAATGACAAAATGTCTAAGAAATAAGATTTTAAAAAAGTGGGAAAAAAAGAACAAAAACATCAAAAAAGCGCAAAAAAAACCCCCAACAAAAAAACTTGGACAAAAGTGACAAAAACGTCGGGAAAAGTGAGAAAGTGTCAACCAATTTTAGTTTAAAATTTTGACCCAGAAAAACTAAAAGTTGCAGGTCGACGGGAAGACAACACAAGGGTTGAACACCTACAGTCTGGAAAGAGTTACTGTAATGCTGATATGTCCGACTGGTTAGGGTTAGACTCACCTGAAATCACATGATTCTGACCAAACTGGAGAACAGAGGGTGGCTCAAAGGGTTTGGGTTTGGACTGGAATGGCAAATACTTTGAGTGTCTGATCACCCTCTTTCTGTCGATGTGTGTGTGGATGCTCCAGTCTCAGGGAGGCCACCATCACCACCACAAGGATGAAACGGGGCTGGGCGTGGAGGGACATCACCTCCACGATGAGCAGGAGGAAAACCTGGACGGCGTGTGGAAGGGTCTGACGGCTCTGAGCGGAGTCTACATCATGTTCCTCATCGAACACTTCCTCACACTGGGAAAAATGTACAAGGACAAGAAACAAAAGGTCAGTTTGGCTCATTAAAACAGAGAGAAAGTGGTCAACATTTGTATTATGTTTTCGGTTAGGTTTGTATTATTTGTTAACTCCAAGTAACCATAACTTCCTTGTAGCCAAGGAGGTTATGGTTTTGGTTTGTAAGCGGGATTACAGATAAACCTCTGGCCTGTTTTTGTGAAACTTTGTGAAAGAATGTAACATAGGCCAAGGAGGAAGAACCCATTACATTTTGGAGCGGATTCGACTCACGAGGCCAAAATACACAATTTCATTCTTGCCGACATTGCAAATGGAGTTGTTCCAATACGAATACCAGTATCGGAAATCGAAAAATAAGGCCTCAAATACTGCCTAAAATTCTGGTGTCGGTATTGGCGAGTATGCAAGTCTACGTACCCATCCGAAACCCCCTCAAAAAAATCTACTTTAAAGTACATTCACCCGGATAAAATGTCTGTTTGCTAATGTTAACTTTGGTCTGCTAGCAGAGAGTGTAACCAAAGATGTGTTGTTGCTGTGGTGGTTAATACTGCAGCCCAAAAGCTATTTATTTAACCTTTATTTAACGAGGAGTACGGATTAAAAAAATCTCTTCAGAGAGTCCCAGCCGAGACAGCCAGCAGCACAAATAACAAGGTTTCATATTTAAAACAAACCTAGAACGATTTAAAATGGAGACACAAAAACAGACCACAGACATCACAACCATTCCAAACATCTACAGCCAGATGTGTCAGCATCTTAGTTATTTAGAAGTGCCTTAAATGCGTATTAATAGGACCAGCTCCCAAGTGTCCGGTAGGTTTGTAACTGGCTGACGAATTTAAAAACGAGGTGCTTCTGCCGTCCAAACAGATCCAGAAGCAGTGGGATCAGAACGACAAAGCAGATCCAGAGAAGCAACCAGCTCTGGAAGAGAGCGACCTGAAGCCATCTGAAGGTGAGACGCAACACGAAACGGGGCGATCCCTGCAGTTGAAAATCTCCTCCAGGACACGTACTGTAAGAATAAGGGCCCTGTCTTGCACCCGGCGCAGCGTATTGCTATCTTGAGGCAGCGGGAAGTGATCGCACCATTGACCAACAAAAACCTGGTCTAAAGTCAATAACGCAGCATTTCATTGTTATTTTAACAGAGCATTAGTAAAATGCTCCTAGGCTCGTGCACACTATGCTTGTTACACACACAGGGACACACAGCAGCACACACACATGCAGAAGATTACAAATAAAAATATTACGGTGCAGATCCTCCATCATAACAGCAATGCTCCAAGGTCCAAACGCGCCTGGCTTTTAAAGGGAATGGGAGATGATCTCTGATTGGTTGATTGCATGTTACGCCCAAAACACACCTCTGATTAATGAAGACACTAAGTACAACCCTTTAGAACCATGCGCGCGGCACACGGACCCTTTTTTTTCCGCCGTCAAACTAGCAAAAGTGGATTTGGACACGCCCTAAACACACCTGCACCAGGCGCTTCACGCCGTTCACTTATATCGTTAAAATAGGGTCCTAAATGTGCTGCTTAGTCGTGTCGTTTTAACACTTGGTCTTCCTCCAGATGTGGAGACTAATGGCGCGGGTATTTTCGGCGACCACTCCGTCAACCTGCACGGCGGCAGTGTGGCCGAGGAGGAGCAGGTGATGCTGGCGCCGCAGTTGTCCGCCACCGCCTCGCCGCAGGGGTCTGCCGCCTATACCGCCGAGGACTGCGAGAACAAGTGCCACTCCCACTTCCACGACACGGTGGGCCAGACGGACAGCATGCACCACCATCACCACGACTACCACCACATCCTGCACCACCACCACTCCCAGAACCACCACCCTCACAGCCACTCCCACTCCTACTCGGAGGAGCACTTCCAGCAGGCCGGCGTGGCCACGCTCGCCTGGATGGTCATCATGGGGGACGGACTGCACAACTTCAGCGACGGCCTGGCCATCGGTGAGTAGGCGGGAAGTCAGGTCGCAACTCGTGATGCACAGCTGGATAATTAGACAGAAGAGAAGACGAGCTTAAAGAGCTGTTTGGAAAGAAGAGGTAACAAGAAGTCTGTGGTTTGGTGCGACTTTAAAGTGCTCATATTACGCTTTTTGGCGTTTTCCCCTTTCCTTTATTGTGTTATATATCTTTTTGTGCATGTTACAGGTTTACAAAGTGAAAAAGCCCAAAGTCCCCCCCAAAGGGACTTACCATCTCCAACAGAAAACACTGTTCACAAACTGCTCCAAACAGCTCTATTGTAGTCCAGCCTTTACTTCAGAGACAAACGTGGTCACTTTGTTACACACGTTATAATGCTCACCTAGCTGCTAGCATGGCACGCCCTCATACTCTGCTTCTGACTGGCTAGTAGTCCTTACCTAGGTACTGTCAGGGCACGCCCTCATACTCTGCTTCTGACTGGCTAGTAGTCCTTACCTAGCTACTGCGACTCCCAACAAAGATGTTACAGCAGTGAGAGGTCTCACTCTGTAGCTAAAACAGACACAACACACAGGGTGAAAAGAGGAGCTGCAGCAATGTGCAGTACAACAAAAATATGGTGTTTATTGAAAATTAAACCATGTAAACCTATTCTGATATAAACTCTAAATACAATTATGAACCTGAAAATGAGCATTATATGAGCACTTTAAGTCTGCAGGATTTATACTGATTGCAGATTATAGTTAGAGCTTGGTATCGCCAATGATTTCCCTTTCCATTTCTATTGACATGGTCCCGATTCGTATCAATTAGGTTAGGGACATTTCAGTTACAGTACCAATTTAGCTTGGATATAAAAGATTATCATAACTGCTGCTGTGACTTGTACAATCTAGAAGCAACCCTTTTTATTTATTAAAAGAGCTATTTCGGGATTTTATTTCATTAATCGATATCAAATGGATGGATGGGTGGATATCAAATCACTTCAACAAAGATCCATTTTAATTGGAGACTAGATTATTTTACCCCAGCCCTAATCATAGTACAGTTGCAGTGATGCGGTGAGTTTGACTGTTTCCTGTCGTCGTTCAGGCGCTGCCTTCACCGAGGGGCTGTCCAGCGGCCTCAGTACGTCTGTGGCGGTTTTCTGTCACGAGCTGCCGCACGAGTTGGGTAAGACCTTTTTATCTCAGCGCTAATCTACAACACGTAAAGTCTTTTTATAAACATTAAAACCCTTTTATTATCTCTGTATTATCTTCGTTAATATGTCACTTTGTGTATAAATGTATTTCACGATTGAATAGTTAAATGGCTAAACTAATCTTTGGCTCAGTCAAATGGATTTTAAGCATTTTGGTAGAGTGGGAAATTTGTAATCTTTAAATCAATGAATGATTGTTTCCAGTTGAAGTTTATTTTATTTATATCGCATTAAAAGCAAACAAGTTTACACCAAAGTGCTTCACAACGATGAAAAAAAAAATGTGTAAAAGCCTAAAACACAGACGAGATCAAGTTGATTTACCTTGTGTGGAGTTGACGCTTGACTCGGTTTCCCAGGTGACTTTGCGGTGCTCCTGAAGGCCGGTATGACGGTGCGTCAGGCCATCCTCTACAACGTGCTGTCGGCCATGATGGCGTACCTGGGAGTGGTGATCGGCATCGTGATCGGACACTACGCGGAGAACATCTGCATGTGGATATTCGCCCTCACAGCCGGACTCTTCATGTACGTGGCTCTGGTGGACATGGTGAGTCATCGGCGCCGCGCCTGCATTACAAAGACAAACCCATCCCACGTCCCATCACACTGACCGTCAACATGTTTCCTGCAGCTGCGGGACAGATAATAATCCGAATCCTAAAAACACCACGTAGCAAACCGAACAAGCAATGTGGTCACAATACAATAGAGCTGCAAAGATGAATCGATTAGTTCTCAACTATTAAATTAATCAGTTTTGAGTTAAAACGTCTCTGATGTCAGCTTGTTAAATGTGAAGATTTTCGAGTTTCTTCTCTCCTCTGTGACAGTAAACAGAATTTTTAAGTTTTTGGGCTTTTCTGCCTTTAATGGACAGGACAGCTAGGTGAGAAAGGAGAGAGAGGGAAGATATGCAGGAAATCGTCACAGGTCGGACTCGAACCCTGGACCTCTACGTCGAGGCATAAACCTCTCAGTATATGTGCGCCTGCTCTACCACTGAACCAACCCACTGAACCCAACACTGATCCACATTTTAGAGACCCAACAACTGATCCATTCATCCCCAAAATAACCGACAGATTAATCAACAATGAATTAATCTGTGCAATAATTTAAAGAGACTTCAAATCTGAATGTGTGGGCTGACGGTTGAGGCCAGACGTATTTCATTATTTGCTTTACGTGGCGTAGAAGAGAAACTGCTCGGCTGTTTTTTTCCACCGAGTCAGGAGGGAAACTCTCATCCAGTCAGCAGCATCTGTTCTGTCGACTCAACAGGTCTGAGAGCAGCAGCCTTCACCACCAGATGTCCTCTTCTCTCACACACTCACACACACACACACACACACAGAGACACACACAGACACACAGAGACACACACACACACACACCCACAGAGACACAGAGACACACACACACACACACACACACACACACACACAGAGACACACAGAGGCACACACACAGAGGCACACACACACAGAGACGCACACACAGACACACACACACACACACACACACACACACACACACAGACACTAACTTGCACACGTAACAGGATTATAAACCAAACCCAGACAGGTGAGCTGTCACCCCCCTCTGCTGTCTGAAACACAGCCAAGCGTCTGTTGTCCCAGGCTGACCTCTAGTGGCCGCTGCCACACACTGCACTCTGTAACAACACACCATTACACTACTACTACACACCAAAACTCACACTTTATCACAGCCACAGGTGTCCATTTATAGGGCTGGATGATTAAAATGTATCGACATCGAAATTCTGAAGCTGTTATCGACGTATTTTTCCCATGACGATAATTTCTTCCTGTTGATAGACCTTCTTTCTCCTTAGAAACATTCTACCGCGTGTGTAGTCACATGACTTCGCCCAGACCAGTCAGCCGCATGGAAATCATAACGGAGGATAACTCAAACAGTCAGAGTCAACTGAGCAACTTGTGCCCAAAAAAAACGCAGTGTCCGTCATCTGGAAACATTTTGGCTTCAGAAAAGATGATTTAGAACAACGTGATTAATTATCGTTTATTTATCGTTCATCGAGGTAGAATGTGCAGTTAATCGTGACTTTTGATTTTAGGTCATATCGTGCAGCCCTACCATTTAGAATACTAGCGTCTTGCAGCTAACGGGCAAATCAACAGTCCATGCCAACTAATGCTGCTTTCAATTGCACCTCGTATCTCTAAGAAACTCCAACTGTTGATCTAAAGCACCCTTCTGCCATCTAGTTTCTCTTATTGAGGCATTGCCGTCCCTTTTTGTTTTAAATTGAATCGTGACACCCATGGTTTCTACTAATCTCTAACTGTGGGTGTGGGAATGAGGCTCGTGCACGTGTGCGCCCAGTTTGACGAGGTTGAAGACCCGGAAGTTGCCGCTTGTGCTGGACACACAGAGATGAAAGTGATCTGACTCCTGGGGGATTTAAGAGTAACTAAGTGTTTATTGTTAACACACAAGTCTCGTTAAAAGACTGCATAATGGCAGAGACAGTGTTGGGAAACTCGTGTGTTTAACCCTCCTGTTGTCCAAAAAGTCTCTATCAAAAATGTGTGTTTCTTTCAAAAAACTATCCCAAAAAAATAACGTGGATGGTTCCATACTAGGCCTGCACGATTCGGGGAAAAATATGAATCGCGTTTTTTTTTTTTTTGGCACCTATAGCACATTGCGCATCACCACAACCCTGGAAACATAGGCTTCAATGAATAAAGAAAGTAAAGTACATACTGGCCATTTAAGTACAGAAGGCTACCAAAATAGTGACATAACACACTGAACTAAATATGGCCCTGATACGGGCTCTATCTGGACTAAATATGGCCCTGATACAGGCTCTATCTGAACTAAATATGGCCCTGATACAGGCTCTATCTGGACTAAATATGGCCCTGATACAGGCTCTATCTGGACTAAATATGGCCCTGATACAGGCTCTATCTGAACTCCTTGAACATGTCTTTACATCATTAAAACATGTTAATCAACATGCTGCAGCTACAGCTTCAGTCTCTAGAGAAATGGAGTTTGTTATTACCAATTTAAGTACAGGATCAAAAACAGAATGATTTCTTAGCACGCTCTTCAACTGCTAGCCTTTCATCTCTTCAGCTGTCCTATCAAAATAAAGGCTGAAAATGCCCCAAAAAAATGAATAAAATGAATAATGTTCTTTAGTGTAAAATAAATGATCAGTTCAAGACTGTCAATTAATTTTGGTATTTTATTAGAGGTTATAGCATTTGGAAAAAAAATTAATAGAAGGTTGAAAAAAGTAACAAATACTTCAAAAACGTGGGGAAAAAACAAGAAAAACGTCTGACAGAGACATCAGAAAAAGTGACAAACTTGGAACAAAGTGACAAAGTCAGAAAAAGCTTCAAAAACTTGATTAAAAAAACTAAAATTGACAAAGACATCGGAAAAAGTGACAAAAAAACGTCAAAAAAACCCACAAAGTGTCAAAAGAAGGTTTTCTTTTTTTACCCACAATGACAAAGAGCTGCGTGGTCGACGGAAAGGCAACGCAAGGGTTAAGAAACCAATCTCAGCTCGGTGTTTTTCTCCCCAGGTGCCGGAGATGTTGCATAACGACGCCGGGGACCACGGCTTCAGCCACTGCGGCTTCTTCCTGCTGCAGAACGCCGGCATCCTGCTGGGCTTCTGCATCATGCTGCTAATCGCCATTTTCGAGCACAAAATCCAGCTGGACCTGGGCTACTGAGGGACGAGCGTTTGATCCTGAGCTACGTGCTCGTTTCAGTGTCTCCATCACAAGTGTATTGTGTATTTTTTATTTGTTGTTGTTGTTGTGGACTGTCCAGTCGCCTTGATTTAGTTTGTACTGTCCACACGGTGTAGGAAGACGTAGAAACGCAGACATCGAATGTTGTTGTAGCTGACGGAAGCAGAAGTTAACAAGTTGCAGAGGCTCGGACGTTTGCCTCAAACTCATTGTAAAAAATAACTGAAGTTGTTTTTTTCTTTCTTAGACTGCGGTTAAAAATGTGCAGCAATTTCTCCTTTTTTCAACAAACTCTTGAAGTCGGAGAAGGGAAAAAGAAATAAAAGTCCCCCGTCCAAATTGCTCTTTCCACAAAAACGCTCATTTGATAAATATTTCACTTTTTAGCAGTTCCTATTAACAATCAACTCAAAAAGACTCGGCTCATGTGGATATCTGTCCCTTAAAACTTTTTTTGCCATCATATTTGATTCAATTCTTTACCCAATTTTGTCTGTTTTTTTTGGTGTGTTGGAAGTGTTTCTGCTGCTGAGTCAAACCACATCAGTATTTCAAATGGACGCCATTATGGTCGTGATGCGTTCGTCATTTCCGGTTTTAATTTATTGGGCGACAATACAGATTAGCACCGCCTGCTGTCATGGATACGTAATTAAAACGTCGCTCCGGTGTGTTCTGAGGCACTTTTTGGACCTCGGGGAGACTGATCAGTCCGACTGACTTTTCTGCCGACGGTCGACCGTCGGGTTGGTGTGTCAGGACCTTTAGTCTGACTCCAAACACAGAGCAAACACCTGCAGACGTCTTGATTCTGTTAGTTAATAAAGTGGCGGCAAGGATCCGTTTTCATGTCTTTAAACGAGTGCAAAGCTATAAATGTCTCCTAGGAGAGAGCCCATACTTTAACGATATCGCGTTCAAACGCTGCCCTCCGACATAACCCTAAACCTGACCTCGGGAACATCCCTGGGCTTTTGCGTGTTTTTTTTATATGAAGAGATGAGAAACCGAAGGCAAATGATGGCAACGAAAAGGGGAAACTCAGCAGGTAGACTCGTCTGCTTTAGTGTACTTTTTTAAAGTTTCTTTTTAACTTATGTTTTCATTTTATTGTTAAAGTTGAAGAGGGGATGTGGCAGCTCAACACTGATCGTGTTCAGAGAAACTAGTACTTGGAAAGTTGTTACAGTATTACTCCTGCTCAGTTTGAATATTGACTTTGATAAAAGTAAGCAGAAAGAACTACTATGTCCCTCATCAAGCTCAGTTTGTACTTTTTTTATTACTTCTTTGTTTATAAAAAGGAGACTGCTCTGATGTTTAGGTTAAAAAACATTTTTACCCTCACAGGTCGGGGAAGAAGTAATTCTCTGGCCTTTAGAAAAAAAAAACGTTTATTTGCTCAAATTATGAAACGCAAGTTCAGTCCAGACACGGACCTCACTGTGAATATTACATGTACAATACAACCCTATGTACAATATTATGCTATATGTATATATTTATGTACTATACTGTATGAGTACCTGTTTAATTTGTTTCAGTTGTGGACTTTGTGCTTTTACTGTGTTTGTAAAGGATGCGAGTCGCAACACAAACCAACATAATCTCATTCACAGAAAATGTTTTTCTGTTCTTTAATGTTTTTTGTCTTGAACAAAATGTTTTGAAATGAATCCGTTAATGAAGGAAACTACAGCACGGACTCACTGTGCTCTTTGACATTCCTGAACACAATAAACTGTCACCTTCCCACCACACTCTGCTGCCGTCCCTCTTTATGTTCCCTCTGGACAGTGAAAGTTAGGATTTCAGGTTTCTTAACTCGTCCTGAATAATTCAAAACCAAAAACTGTCAATATCATTTCTCTGTCAATGTTTACACTACCAGGTAATCATCAGTTTTATAGAAGAAGGAGATATGTCAGTCTAAGTGAAACTATTTGAGAAGTTTAGAGAGGAAATGTCTCTGTGGTGAACTGATAACTCAGACATCTAAACGTGAAGAAGGACCCCAGACTCTGCTTTATTGTGGAGGCCCAAACACACTGAAAGTGATAATCGACGAGCCTCATTTTAGTGTTAATTTCGTCAGACGAGACGAGACTAAATATGTTCGTCAACAACTTTTTTTCCATGACCGAGACGAGACGATGACGAGATTGCACCAATGTCCCAAAAACGCTGACTAAGACTAAATTAACATGCATTATTGTTGACTAAAATGGTTTGCATAAAATAAGTACTAACACAATCTCTTAGTTTTCGTCTACAATCGTCTCTACTTTTTCATCATGAGATAGAATATTCAGCTGTTACGCCTTCAAAATATTCCAAATGAGTTGGTGCTGTTGCTGCCAGGTGTCAGCAACACGAAACTACGTGGAGCGCGATCACAACACCCATAGACAGTAGCGAACACCAGAGATTTCTGCCAGAGCGACGAGCGCCAACGACGTGCTAAGTAGAAGGAAGAGGCTCGATATTTGGTCGCATTTCACGTACAATATTGACAAAAAGTCAGAATGTGTCATAAATGACGGGAAGCACTGCTGACAAAAGATATCGGGGAAAAACACCACCAACCTTAAGCGACATCTAAAGGCTAACCAGCCACACATTCAGGTAAGTTGACTTAAATTAACGTCTCATAAGCCTATGATGATTTTAGGCATCTACGCTGTAAATCAACCAGTTAGTTATATTGAGTTCTCTTTTGACTAAAACTAGACTAACAAAAAGATATGTGAATGACTAAATATGACTAAAACTAACGAGGACATTTGGCACAAGACTAAGACTAAATTAAAAAATAGGTGACAAAATGAACACTACCTCATTTAATGCTCTAGTTGTGCACTCCCAGTGTTGTATCGAGCTCTGTTCCCCCCCGCTACTTAAACCTGAACCTAACCCTAACTATGGGGGGGGCTATGCATTTTAACAGGGGGGAAACCGATCTTGACAGGGGAAAAGACTTTGACTTTGTAACTTTGACAACACCGTTGGCAGAACCAGCAGTAATTTAGATAAAGTTTGTTATTTTTATAAAGTTTTGTGTATTACAGATCCCCCTGTCAGTGGTTGCATTACACTTTGTTCCATGACGGACAGGTCCTAAACAATCTGTCATAATCTAGTCTGTTATTACCAATTCTATTTTAATGATATTAAGACATAGGCTATTTTAATTGGGAAGTAAGGTGCCTGAATAGAAATGAGTTAGACTGTAACTCTCTCCAAACGTAGTGCGGCTGCAGAGAAAAACAGCTTTGCGCCAAAGCAGTTAGACGTGTTAATAACATAAGGCCTCTTTCACACTGGCTGCGTGGCGTGAGCGTGTCAGCTGCGTGGCGTGTCCATTTTTATTTTGGCTCCCATGTTAACAGGTTAGAGCTTGCACACTGCCTGACACGCATGTCTCAGGCGCGGCTCGAGCCGTGCTGAAAATGCGTGCATGCTAGAAATCGGACCGCCGCCTATTTTTCACGTGACACGAAAGTTTGTTGGAAGCGTTTCCAGGTAACATAGAATAGAAAAAGATGTTTATATGTCATTTAGACACAAATACATTTAATAAATGACATTTTGATGTTTGAAAGTCTCTAGGTTTTGACATAAATGCAGATATAAATGTCATTTAAAAAAATAATAAATAATTATCGATTTTCTAATATTGCACCTGTCAATACAGAACTAAATATTCTGGAGCCTATTTTGCCGTCAATACTGCCGACGTTGTCTTTGCTGTAATCAAATCAGTATATATTTATGTTTACCATGAAGTATACTACTGCTTATTTCATTTTATCAAAGGGAAACATCCATGTGTACAGACAAGGCTAGCAGCAGCAGCGCCGCGCAGATGTGCCTCGCCCGGAGTACTTCCTCAACGACTGCAGCTCTTTTGCAATGAGCACAAATACAGCTTTAACTACTAATATTATATATATATATTTATATATATAAAGGCAGGCAGGCAGGAGAAGTCTGAGTTGGCGGATTTATTTGTCCCAAAAAACTAAGTACAAATTAACAAAGGTCCTGAGAGGGGCAGACAAAAACTTATCCAGAGTGAAGAAAAACAAGAACAGGGAATCCAAAAAAAACAAACTGATCAAACCAGAAACTTGAGGAAGTAAAACTAGAAAATGACAAAACAGAAAACCAGACTATCAAAATAAAACAGGAAACAGAAATATACACAATCCACAGAATACACAATCACAATAAGACAAAACATAGGACCAAAATACCAGACCGAAATACAACAAAGTACAAAGCAAAATACCGAAACCATAACAAAAATGCCCCAAAAAAATATCTTAAAAAAAAGAAGAAGAATGCCTTACACATGAAAAGACATCAAATACAATCAAGGATAAAAACACAATAAAGTCCAGGACTTATTTCCATTGTGGTCCTCAACACATAACATCAGGACAAGACAATACATTTACAGAGTGTGTGATAATCAATGACATAACATGAAAGCATTTTTCTTAAATAAATAAAACTGTTACTGGCCCCCTGCTCTATTCCGCCACCCTCTCTAGTAACCAGGCCTTGATTCTCTTTTTGAAAGAGTTCATGCTGGAAATGACTTTCATTTGCCGGTCTAACTTGTTCCACTGAACTGCCCCTATATAGGTAGGTTCCTTTCCCTAACACTGTCTTCTTTAATTTATAAGGACACAGGTCTGATATGCTACGTTGTTGTCCTGCGTTCCGTTATTGTTTTCCTAAACCCAACCGTCCCGTTATTGTTTTCCTAAACCCAACCGTCCCGTTTTTCTTTTCCTAAACCCAACCGTCCCGTTGTTGTCCCGCGTGTCATGGAAATGTAAGCCCACCAACGACCTTTTCCTTAACTTAAGGGGCTGTGTTCATTTCAGGGAATTCTTCCGTGGGCCCATCACAGAATTTCTGGTGATTCCGTGAAACTGCCACAGATTTTGAGTTAAGGGGCCGTGTTCATTTCACGGAATTCTGTGAGATCAGGTTGCTTTTTTCTGCTCTAGCCAAGGGTTAACTTGGCCTTGTGCTTCGGATCATTGTCATGTTGAAAAGTCCAAGTGCGTCCCTTGCACAGCTTTCAGGCTTATGAGTGCAAATTTTCCTCCAATATTTTCTGATAACATGCTGCATTCATTTTGCCATCAACTTTGACTAAATGTCCAGTGCCTCTGTAGCTCACACACTCCCAAAACACATCAGAGATCCACCTCCATGCTTCACAGTAGGGATGGTGCGCTTTCGGGGAAACGTATGATGAGCTGCATGTCCCCTGCCCTTTGCCATAATGTGCAACGTAACACATGCGTTATGCCTTATGTGCGCGCACTCACATATAAAAAAAATGCATTGACATGGCGACACCAAGTCCTCCCAGAGTTGTGCCTTTTGTCATAAGTTTTGCTTTCAATAACTTCATAAACAGTGGCAGTAAGCAAACAGCAACATGCAAGGTGTGTGGCACAAAGATAAATGATGCCGGATCAACGTTGAACTTCATCAGGCATCTCAAAACACACCCAAATAGGTCAGTCACTTGCTAATGTGAAAGAGACATTACATTTAGCATATATCTGCGACCCAATTCTGCACATATTTCTGTTACTGTAGTCCTATTTACTATTTCATTATTTCATCCATGCGTGGCGCAGCAGATCCGTGTGCGCCTGCCGTGGAGACGCTGGCCTCACTAACCTCTCCTTCTCTGAGTCGGATCTCCCTCGCGCTGGACTCAGTTTCACTGAGCGTACTAACACTTAGAAAATAAATGGCATTACATCAGTGAGTTCAAACTGCTTATTGTGCGTAATTTGGACTGACACTGAGATGCATTTCCACATTTTTTTGAGTGAAAGAGATGTTACATTTAGCATATCGTCAATGCTGGCAGCATGGTGGCTCAGTGGTTAGCACTTCTGCCTCACAGCAAGAAGGTTCTGGGTTCGAACCCTGGTCGTCTGTGTGGAGTTTGCATGTTCTCCCCATGCTTGCATGTGCTCCGGTTTCTTCCCACCATAAAGACATGCATGAAACTAGGACAACAGTTGAAAATTAGCCGACTGGCTAACACTGGCGCATTTACAAAATGTTGATTAATGTGCATTGTCCTAATCTAAATAAATCTTAAACAGGCAAATTGTATCTTGAAACTGAAGGAATCGCCTTTTTGGGGACCTTATCATACTCAAAAACTCACCAAACTTTGCACACGCATCAGGCCTGGTGAAATGTTTTTACATTTTAAGGGTTTCGGGAATAGGTGCACAAAAATGGCACTGGAACTTTTCAGGATTCATAAGAGTCCAACCCTTACGACATATACAGGCCGATATTGGCTCAAAGTCATAGCGCCCCCTAGTGGCAACAGGAAGTAGGCCTAAAAGTCAAGGTGCTAAACTTTAACGAACTCCTCCACGCCCACTTATTCAGGCCACGCCCACTTTCATAAAATTTTAATCATTTAAGGTAGAGTCTTCTGTGACGTGTCATTGAACTCAGTAGAGAGTTCCTTCTTCATTGTTGATGGTTTGGCCCGCCCCCTATGCTTAAAGCACGCCCCTTTCATAACTGGTGACCCGTTTAAGGTAGTGTCTTGTGTGAGGTATCATTGAACTCAGCAGTTTCTTTTTGATTTGTGACCTTTTTAAGACCTTAAAGGTACTCTAAGCAATGTCACGCGTTTTTTAGGCTCCAACATGTTTTGTCACATACAGTAAACATCTCACTATCCACGAGCTGCCGGTCCCCTAAACACACTGTAAAAAAATGCGGTCTCTGTAGACAGTCCAGGGTCCACACACGGCAACAAAAACAAAATGGTCCAACCTGGACCATGCAAACATACACAAACCGTGTTCCAGTGTTCAGCCAATAACGGACAAGAAGGATTTTGTGGGGGTGGGGGGTGGGGGTTAGTGCGCTGAAGCACAGAAGGGAGGGAACGGGATGAGGAGGAGGGAGGAGCAAGCTAGTCTTCGTTTTGTTTGAAAATACTTTGAACGTCAACAAGAAGTAATGTCACCCAACATCGCTTAGAGCACCTTTAATGAATGAAATGAATTCAAGACCTACTATATCCCTATATATATATATATATATATATATATATATATATATATATATATATATATATATATATATATATATCCATCCATCTTCGTCCGCTTATCCGGTCTCGGGTCGCGGGGGTAGCAGCTCCAGCAGGGGAGAAAAGAGAGGTGTGGAGTCAGAGGTCCACCAGCTTCACCAGTGCCTTTTAGAAAAAGGCTGGTCCAACACCTTTGGTCAGGAGCTGGAAAGACTAATGTTGTCTGGTTTCAAAAACCTGTTTCAGGAGTCTTTATGACCTATAATCAACAAGTTGCAAGTTTCTTTTTCTAGCTCACCCAGTAAGAGCGTGCGCCCCATGTAGGCTGAGTCCTTTGCAGCGGCCCGGGTTAAAATCCGACCTGTGGCCCTTTGCTGCGTGTCATCCCCACTCTTTCTCCCCCCTTTCCTTTCTATCCACTCTCAATATCTAATAAAGGGAAAAAGCCCCAAAAAAAATAATCTTAAAAAAAAGAAAGAATGATGAAGAAATAGGTTTAGATTGATGTAGAACAGTCATGTTGACCACAGTTCTTCTGCAGTGGCTTAAATGTGTGATCAGATAGTCAACTTGCTAATGATTGATAAAACACTGGGTTAAAAGGACATTAAACTTTATGGTTGTTGTGGAAAATGCTACGGTTTTCTTTCACTTTCAGGTGTACACGGCGGGTTTCTGGGAAATGCTCTCACTTGTTGTCAAGTCATTGACCCGGTTTATGTTCGTGTTTATTTTGATCCTCTGGCTGTAAGATTAACTTTTGGTATATATTATCAAAGGTCAGAAAAAAGAAGGTATTTTACTGAGGACTTTTTCTATGTAATTGCTTTTAATAATTTGAACTTTTTTGACAATGAAAAAACTCACAACATGCTTATAATGTGTTGTGCTTGCAGCATGAGCGACACGCACCGCTGCAAATTGACGGTGCCGTTGTGGAGATGGGTCAGCAGTGTGAAGTTCCTGGGAGTTCACCTGTCGGGCACCCCGCCCCCCAACACCTTGACAGCTGATGCCACTGAACTGCACTCTATAATTGTTCCTATTTTATGGTCCTGATTGTGCTGGCTGAATGTTTGTTTTTAGCTTTTTGACGTATAATTTTTTAACTTATAAGTATTTATTTCAGTTTTTGTTAATTGCACTGTGACTGATGAGAAACAACTTTTTCTGTGTATGCAAGTACTCAGTGATATGACAAATCAGAAATGGGTTTATTGCCACAATAAATTACACTTATGCGGAATTTCCCTTGATGATACTTGATGACCACCACTTTAGATCAAATTAAGTTCATCTACGTCATATCTAACTGATTGCCCGTTTACTATCCAATTCATAATCAATTAGTTGTGTATTCAATGAGGCAAGACTCAGCAAAAAGTGAAGCCACTCCAAAGTGTGTGTGTGTGTGTGTGTGTGTGTGTGTGTGTGTGTGTGTGTGTGTGTGTCTGTGTGTGTGATGCATATAAAAAGATGCAACAGAGTGAAGTGAAGAAGAACTCGTCCTCCCTGATCAGAGACAAACTGAATGGTAAGTTGCTAAACACAATGAGCGGTTACTCTTTATAAGTTGTTTCAGTGTTTGTAATTATATTGACATGAACATAACTGCATGATTTCATTTCAGTTATAAAATTATGTATATTTTGTAGTCTATCAGACAAGTTTAACAAACTCTGGTCAATTGAGAACCCAATTTGAGTTTTGTTGAATTCTGTTCTTTTACATCTTGTCCCACATAATTAATCCAAGTGTAAAAGTAAAGCATAATTCGACAGTTTTTTGTTAAAGTCATTGTTTGATAACTCAAAACTGCATCAATAATATTAAAGTATTATTTTTCTATCTTTGGGGTTTTCTATAAGCAGTTGACAACTGGCAGTGCTTTCATATGCTGAAGGATTCAACAGTGAAGTTAATTTACACTTCCTCCTTCTACACTTTAAGATCATCAGCGGCTTGACCATCCAAGACAACTAGCTGTGAGTAAAAATAAATTATACAGGAAGACTATAAACTGTGTATAGAGTATACTGTAGGCAACCCTCCAAACTGTCAGGTTCTCAGGAAGACGAAATAAAAAAAAACCTTCAAGTGAAAGCATAAAAGTGACTTGTTCTAAGCCCCACACCCTGAGTTGCTGTTGCTACGCCTGTAAAGTTTACAATTCTAGCACAATACATACAAAGTTAGTGATGTTTAATTGAACTCTAAAATTGTGAAATCAATTTCCAAAGTGTTAAATAATTAGTCTTTGATTTCAGTCAGATGCAGACAAAGCAGGTGTCTCATTTTTGTCAATCACAATTGTCACTGGCAGATTTTAACAGCAGCTCTAATTTGAATGTTGGCTTGCTCATTACATTACTGTCTTTTAATGAAGAATGAACTTACACTTACTTACTTTTCTCAGATCTAATGATTGTAGTTGGTCCCCAGTGGACTTCTTTAGCTTTAAAGTTTTTTTTGGTAGATTTTAGTGTTATTTTTTATCTGCTGTATATTCAACACATTTTAGAAACAGAATGTGTTATAATAATGGCCCCAAATGATGTGAAACTGCATTTTCTATTATTAAAAAACTATATTTTCTTGAGAGGACCCCTTCAACACCACGCTAAATACGTGCATCACACACCTAGGGAAAGAATATTTGATGTTCTGCTTTATTTTTTAGATTAATCAAGTGCAACTTCCTTCAGCTTGTTGCTGCTTATCTTACATAAGACATCAAGGAACGTCAGACTTTGGACACTTAAACCCCACAGTGATGCCATCTGCAGTGCCTATTATCAGATAACACGTAAGGTAAATAATAAATGTGATTATGTCAATAAATGTATGACCCAAAAATGATCATAAAGATATATGAGGTCTTAAAACCATTACCGTACCATAAATACAGCTATGGTTTAAAAGGTACTTTGTTCTTTTTGTATTTTAGGAGTTTGAGATCATTTAAATCCCAGAGCAGCATTTTGGATCCTAAACCAGACAACTGAACTGAGAACAGCCAACAGAGGTTAGTTGTAATTCATCTCCAGCAGATTCTTTTTTTAATCTAATACTTGAGTATTTTTACTAGACTGGCTAGCTGCTGCAGTCATGAACTGAACCCTGCACCATAGCTGCTAAACTGATCCAACTCATAAGTAAACTGATTAAGATTGCTGAATTTGACTTCTGCAAAGCTCAACCTTCAACTTCACCTCATCATTTGCTGAACACCAACATGATCTGAAACTGACTTAATGCAATACTGAAGTCAACTACAAGCTGTTGAATGAAGCAGAATCTTTCAGCTTGGTGTCTCATTGCAAGTGTGGGTTAAATTATGTTTAATAAATTGTATACATTTCAATACATGCAGATTCAGACCGGGGAGTACCTCATAATAACAGAAGCAACGCTCTCCAGCAAGATGGATGATCTGCTCTGACCAAAAGAGCCACACCTGTCCATTTTCTCATTGGAAATATTTCTCCACAGGGCTGGCCTTGGTACTAACCAATTTTTACTTAAATACTGGCAACATAATTACTTCCCTTCACCATAATGCAATCCAGTCTTCGGTCAGGTGTTAGGTCAGTCTTTTCAGGATCAAATTTAAACCGTGCTGGAAGAACAGTGCGAACCAAGACTCCGGTTGATTCACATCTCGTTATTTCACAACAAAATATTTGTAGTAAAGAGAAGCTAGTGCGTATTAAACGGCTTGCTGACACTGTTAAAGAAAAAAGCACATTGCTAGAACATCATAAAGGGTCTCTTCCAGTTTATAAAGTTCCCCTGACAGAAGAACAAATCAATGTTGATGGGTGCAAGCAATTCTGTTTTGGGAAAGAGTCCATTAAACCTAATCGCACGATAATGGTTTTCGGAGCAACTGGTGCTGGGAAGTCAACTCTCATCAATGGGATGATCAATTACATTCTAGGAGTCAAATGGGAGGATTCATATCGGTTTAAATTAGTTGATGAGGGTCAGTCGAGATCACAAGCTGAAAGTCAGACTTCTGAAGTCACAGTGTACAAAATCTACCACCAGGAGGGTTTTGAAATCGACTACTCACTGACCATTGTTGACACTCCAGGCTTTGGAGATACAAGAGGCATAGAAAGAGACCAGATGATCACAGAACAGATACGTAATCTCTTCTCTGCTGATTGTGGTATAACTGATGTTGACGCTGTGTGTTTTGTAGCTCAGGCTGCTTTAGCACAACTCACACCATCACAGAAATATGTGTTTGATTCTATGCTCTCAATCTTTGGCAAAGATGTAGCAGAAAACATCCGGGTTCTGGTGACATTCGCAGATAGACAGCAACCACCAGTTCTAGGGGCAATCAAGGCTTTAGGTGTCCCATGTACGAAAACAAAAGATGGGCTGCCAGTTCACTTCAAATTCAATAATTCAGCGTTGTTTGCAGACAACAAAACATCTGCAGCAAACAGTATGAGTGGAGATGATGAAGATGATGGAGGCTTTGATCATATGTTTTGGGACATGGGAACAAAAAGCATGAATAGGTTCTTTGTTGCTTTGGATATCATAGACACCAAAGGCTTGACAATGACTAAAGAGGTCCTCAGAGAAAGAAAGCAGCTCGAGAATTTAGGTGACAATTTGCAGAAACAGGTTAAAGAAGGGTTAGCCAAGCTTGAAGAGATAAAAGAGGCAACTGGAATACTTAAAGAGTATGAGGCAGAGATCAGCAGAAATGAGAAGTTTGAGTTTGAATCCAGTGTCCTAGAAGCTATTCAAATAGACATTTCTGGTACCGGAATTCACATCAACAACTGTAAGCAGTGTCATTACACCTGTCACTGTCCCTGTCGAAGATCCAATAAAAGAGGAGATGAGAGACACTGTAGGGCAATGGGATCAGATGGATACTGTACTGTGTGTCCAGGCAAATGTTATTGGAATGAACATCATAATCAGAGGTACAAATGGGATAGTGAGGAAGTTAAAGAAAAACGAACAATGAAAGAGCTGAAAAAGAAGTACCTAAAAGCTACAGAGTCCAAAAAACCTGTCCAGGCATTGATTGAAAAACTGACCCATGAATATAAAACTGTGCAGGCTGAGGTGGAGACACTGATAGCAAGCTATGCCAAGTGTCAAAACAGACTTGAAGAGATTGCACTGAAGCCAAATCGTCTCTTCACTCCAAAGAACATTGACATGTTTATTGAGGGAGAGAAATCTGAGGCCAAGTCTCGCTGGAAGCAACGTGTTCAACCCCTGATAGCCATGAGAGAAATAGCTGAGTATATAGTTAAAGTAGAGAGAGGAGAGAAACTTCTCCCAAATCATTTTACCGAATTCCAGGGTTGTAATCAAGGCCATAGAAAGAATAAGACTGATACGAATACCAGCCAGGACAACACTGAGACTAATACCAAAAGACCAAGACTTAAATAACACTGAGACCAACATAAAGTAGGACAACACAGACACTGATACCAACTAAGACGTTCTGCATTCAGTGGAAATCCAGAATTATTCTAATATGAACAAAGACTAAGTCAGTGAGCTTGATACAAACCCAAACAAGATGAGACTGACTCCCATACCAACAAAAGACAAGACCGGAAGCTTCCAAGGTGGAACCAGGTCCTGCTAGGGTTTGATTTGTTCATCCATCTCTGATGTGATCTGTTTATATATCCATCCATAAACATAACTTCTTTGGTGTAAAGGTATGTAACAATATACTCAACTCACGATTCACGATTTAAAGTTCAAAATACATTTTGTAACATTTTAACAGACAGCTGCAGACAACTGAAAAAAATCTTCCTTAATTTCAATGAACTGTGCAAAACAACAGATGTGTCCTCTTATCAAAGGTGACAAATTAAAAAAAAAAAAAGAAATCTAAAATAACTACATCAAAATAACTAAATAGAAAAAAAAAATCTTCAAAGACAAACTAAGAAGACTTAGTGAAATCAAAAGTAGATTACGCCCTAGGCCGTGTAAAAATTGCATTACAATTAATTTTATCTCAACCGGTTGTAATCTTTACTCGTTTATATCAACTTTTTAACTGATTCAAGATGTAAAGTTCCATCCCTATTTGGTATTGATTAGCTTTTTACTTTAAGTTATTGCAGTTTGTCATTGCACAGATATGTAACACATAGTTCAGTGTTCAATCAGACAGATTTAACTGACATTTGGACATCTGTCATTGACGGCATATTTGTGTTGCATATTTAATATGTATATTAATAATTGGGGTGTATTTTGCTATACTTAATGGGAGGTGATTTCTTTTTTTTCTTCAGATACTAGGGCCTCCCTCTTACCCATCCGTTTAATCTGTCTGCTACTTTAAAGGTGTCAAGAGGGGCTCTTGTGAAGCTCGTCCACCTTCTCTTGCTAATTTATTTTGTTTTTGTTTCTGAGTTAAACCACATTATATGCCAAAGAAAACACATGATGATTTGAACAAATGTTATACATTGTTGTTTAATACCAGCTGTTTATTACACAGAGCTATTAGTGTTTTCCTTTTTGATTATGCGCATAACTTTGTGTATTTGAAAAACTGAAGGTCATGTAAATCATGAAAATAAATAAAAGCTATTGATGTGTAATAAATAACATTGTATTGTCTTTATTTAAGGGGCTTTGCTGAATTACAAAGAAATGACTGAATAATGAAAAATGAGGCCTACTAAAATCAAGTTATATTTCTGTCTTTAGTTTGTTCCTTTTGTCCAGATGTGTAGCACTCTGCAGCTAGACATTGTTTCAGGTCAGCATTTAACTTGCCAGAATCTACTTGATTCTACGGATAGACAATTGTTTTATAATACAACCACGTACACGGACAATTACACCTTTGAGAGATGCATTGCTGCCACCATGTTGACTGGAGTGGCTAAACTCTCATGGGCTCTCTTATCAGTCTCACTTGGGAGCAACTGAGACCAGGGCGACACCTAGTGGTAACATTTGGTATACCGGTCCGGTGTTTGGCTTAATATCAAACTGGTTTGACATTTTTTAGACCAGCCCAAGTCTAGTCCGTGTTGATGGAAAGGTGATCAAAAATAATATAACAATTTAATCAAATCCAATTAAATGTTAAGCCTTTGGATTTTAAAAGCGTTGTACTTACCATACAGACAAATTTGGAAACATCACTCGCATCGTGGTGGCGTGCTGTGCAGAGTCTCATCTTCATGACGTAGTTTTCAATCTGCCGGTGTCAATAAACAACTGGAGAAAACACTTTGATACCAGATTCCTTCAGGAATTAGCAGACTTCCACTGACCTCTTTGCTGTGTTGATCAAAAGAAAAAATGGTTACAGCAACATGTTTTTAAATGAATATAGAAAAGTTTGCCGTCCTTTCTATTTTGTATGAATGTTACTTATGATTAAAACAAAAGATACTTAAAATGAGCTAAATGTCTACTTTTCAATGTCCGAGGTTGATCCAAAACGTACCAGAGTTGTTGCATTTGGACAGCTGCAGGAAAAGCCAAATAAGTTAGTTTTCAGTATATGGTATGCCACAACATTTCTCATGTATCCAAACTACACATATGCAATAATCCATTAATAATTTGCTACAGTGTAATTACACTACGCATTAAGTTATACTATTAAATTGAAGCCACAGAAAAGACAAGTAAATAAAATTTGCTCAGTGAAGGAAACTAATATAATATAATATATTATTATATAAATATAATAACCTTTAACAAGCATTGATGCTCCTTGTGTAAAATAATTTGCCCACCTCAACATGACTGTCAGTGTTAAGCTCTACCAGGAATTAATTGAGAGCAACCTTGCTAGCTTTTTTAACTCCAGCTGAGAGTAAAACTCTACCTTAGACTAATCTGCTGATTTGTGTGATGACCTCTTTGTACAATGTCCTTTGCTGCGGTGGGAATCTGAACACAGTTTCACAGACAGTGAAAGCAAAGAATCACTAACAGCGCAGACCAGTAAAGGCAAATCTTAAATGAAAAGCTATACAAAATTTACCTTGCTTGGCAGCTGGATTCTCACAATATCACACCAACACCTCCATCCAGGCCACTCCAAACCGTATGTGTGTGTGTCACTCCCTCGGTCTGTGTGCCTTTTCGCTCTAGACATGAAAAGTCAAGACATCCAAAATGAACAGGAACCTGGCTGTTTTATTTTCAAATTTATTTTGTATCTTTTTTTTAGTACCCGGCTGCGCTCACCTACCTGGCTTGACATATTCGCTGGTGGCTCGCAGAAGAAATAGAGGAGACGCCAAAACAACCGTGTGGGCCAACGCAGGCACTCCGCTCATGATCGCAGCCGGTGTGAGCAGACAGATTGGAAATTGGAATTGGTTTACTGCTTGTTACTGATCTTGCTAATAAATACATTACCCACTCAGGGTTATTATACATAGTACTGCCATTATATTACAGTGTAATTTTGTTGCATGTATTGTTACTTACTGATTGGCTACTTATCGCTAAAAATATGTAGATTCAACAGAAGAAAACTTCACATATAGGGGGTAACAATGTGTGTTTAAAGAGCTAGAAACCAGATCAGGTCACCATTCACAATAATAGACGTGACCGGCAGCTGGATTCTCGCAATATCACAAGATCACGCCAACACTTGCAGCCAGGCCACTCCAAACTGTGTGTGTAAGTCACTCTCTCTAACTGTGTGCCTGATCGCCTCTCTCGCTCTAGACACAGCTGAGAACTATCCGGATGCACTTACCTACCTGGCTTGACACATTGTCTCGCGGCTCGCAGAAGACATACAGGAGACGCCGGTGTAAACAGACAAATAACATTGACGTCTAAATGAAAATGGCTTTTGTTAGATAATGTGTAAGTAGATTTTTAAACTATGCATCCTAAACCTAGACATAAACAATAAAGGTGTTTACTGCTTGTGACTGATCTTGCTAATAATCTTCTTTTGAAACACTAAGAACCATAGCTCATTGAAATTAATTACACTCAAGGTCTATATATATATATATATATATATATATATACATACATACATACATACATACATACATACATACATACACAGTATATATACAGTACCAGTCAAAAGTTTGGACACGTTTTCTCATTCACTTGAATGGGAAAGCATGTCCAAACTTTTGACTGGTACTATATAGTACAGCCATTATATTACAGTAATTTTATTAATTGTGATAAAATACTTACTGATTGGCTACTTACCGCTAAAAATATGTAGATTCAAGTTTAGAAAACTTCACAAATAGGGAGTAACAATGTGGGTTTAAAGAGCTAGAAACCAGATCAGGTCACCCTTCCCAAGAACAGACGGTGACCCTGATGCAAATGTCATCATGCTGAGTAATGTTACGGTACTTTTGGTACTTTAAGTGTATTTTGGAGTGGAAACAAGTTTGGAACTTACCTTCAGGACACGTGATCACAAACACACCTTGAGATGTCTGTTTTCAAATTTCTACATCATTGCTAAACATTATTTGCAAAGACTAAGGGCTCCTGCACACTGCCTGCATGGCGTGAGCGTGGTGTTTCTGTTGCGTGTCAGTTGCGTGGCGGCTGCGTGGCGTTTTCTATGTCTTTGCCAATCAGAAATGTGTCTGACGCGGTACTGCTGCTGCTAGCCTTGTCTGTACACATGTATGTTTCCCATAAACATAAATATATACTGATCTGATTACAGCAAAGACAACATCGGCATATTTCGTTCTGTATTGACAGGTGCAATATTTGAAAATCAATATATATATATTTTTTTTTTAATTACATTTATATCTGCATTTATGTCAACACCTAGAGACTTTCAAACATCAAAATGTCATTTATTAAATGTATTTGTGTCAAAATGACATATAAAAATCTTTTCGTGTTTTATTTTGCCTGGAAATGCTTCCAACACGCTTGCGCGTCGCGTGAAAAAAAGGCGTCGGTCCGTTTTTCTAGCATATGCGTTTTCGGTGTGGTTCGAGCCTAAGAATTGACGCATCAACCACACACTTATTTTGGAGCTGGCCTTGTATGGTAACTTTTTTGTAAAGACTTTGCTCAATGTATCTGTTGTAACATTTCTATCATGTTCATTACAAGTTTCATTACTGTACAAAGACGTGCGGTTTGGTTTTTATGTCTGCATTTTATCATCTTAGCAAAATTTCACATACAAAAAGTAAATTCTGTAACAGAAAACTTCCATAGAGTTTTAAGGAATGAAATGCAACAATACAAATTATTTAGCACTCTTCAACCCCAAAAGCCTTAAAGACTCTTGATATAGGTAACATTACATTTCTTACTGCATGAACTGCTTAAGTATTTTTTCCTACTTTCTTTCTTATCATAATTTATAAACCGCTTAACCTCTGGTATAAATGGATTTTGTCATTTGTCAATGTAGTAGTTTTACACTGTACTTCTAGCTAAGTGAAATATCTGAGTAACGTTACTTCTTCTACCACGGTGCTAACTAGCTAGCTTTACATTAGATTCAGTTAAGGTTAGCATGACAGCGCTAACTAGCTAAAGCCGTTAGCACATCTAACTAACGTTACTCGGCGGTTAACTTATAAACAAACTTACCGGCTCTCTGTTTAGTTCCATCAATGAGAAAAATGGGTAAAATGTTGTAGGGAAGGCACCAAAAGCACCAGCGTTTATATAATTCAGCAAATTAATCTTGCCATATTACGTTAGCTTGTTTAAATTATCACAACAAACCTGCAGGAGCAGCCACGTACCTTTCCAGTCCTCAGTTCAACCGAAACCTTTCATCCGAGTCCGTCAGATTCTCTGCAACTTTTCATCCATCTACGCTTCTCCAGTCCGTCAGTTTCCCCGGTACTTTTCATCCATCAGCGGGTGCAACTGTTGAGATAGACAGGGAGCGTTCACAGCCGCCACCTCCATTGTTTTGCGACGTTAAAGGCGGCAATGAGGCCAACTGCCGAGTCCGTGAACGCGCACGACTGTTGCCGCTGCGGTCAAGCGAGCCGCCGGCCAGTATGGAAAGCCCAAAATGCCATTAATATATTTTAACACGTTTAACATCAAAACGTCGCTTTTATCACTATTTTATTCGTAATTTTTACGCAGCGTTTTTAGGACATCTTAAAAGTAAAAATACGGGTCATTCTTAGTCCTTCTGGGCATATAGAAAGCCCCAAAAAAACGAAGAAAGACCGATATTTCTAATATTTAATAATAATAATAATAAGTTCCAGGAAAAAACAACATTACACACATTATATGAAGCCCAAATATAATAATGTTTGAAGTTATTTACCATAGGCTTTTTTTCCCAAAAGAATTGCTCCTCTTCATTTGTTTTAAACTTTTTTTCAGTTTCAATCCAAAGGAAACGTCTATTTATAAGTGATTTTTTCTTATACGACAGGCTTAAAGTTTTTCATCATACCTGACCGTTTCGACTGCTGACTCTGCAGTCATCTTCAGAAGCGTCACGTGATGTTGCTGTGACGTCTACTGTGGGTGTGATATGTTTAGTTTGTGTCCACCTGTGTGATAGAATGCACAGTCCCCAGACGAGAGTCTCTGTAGAACTGCGTCCCAGGTGTGGGAAAGTTGGTATGCTCCTTCATCCCGGTTTACAGTTCTGGGTCGAGTGAGGCACAAAACCTATCAAAGCTGAGCTCAAAAGCATCTTCTCGAACACATGCTCCATAAATTCCACGATGAATGGAAGTTTAGAACTTTGTTCTTCCAGATGTGTCTTTTCTCTTCAGGATCTGAGATCCTCGGCTCGTCAGTCTTGGGGGTCGACGCTCACATGGATCAAAGCTCTGCCTCCTCAGGGCTCAACGGATGTTGTATGTCCCAATCAGGTGTCTGCAAACAGTGGACAGATTAAAAGTTTTATCACACATGTAATCTGTGCTATATAACATACATTAATATACTGAGTATTACAGGTTAAAGGGTTAAACTGGTGTCCATCTCATTGAGTGAAAACCGTTGAGGATCTCAGGTTCTGATAGATTATTGGTCAATGTTTTAGTATCTTTAATGTCTGTTAAAAATGTGTAAAGCTTTATTTCCACATAAGAATGTTGTCACAACTACAGAAAACAATAAATCATAACATTGACAGATACTAATCATGTCCTAAAAAGTGAAGAAAAGCTATCACATGTCAATTTCCCAATTTAAAAACAAATATCCTTTACTCCAAGACAGAAACAAGACCTAGGATATCAAAATATATGTTTAAAGACAAATGCAGACACATTACAACTTCCAGGTTATTAAGGAGACGTGTGCAGGCAGCCCAGTCTCACAGCAGATGGTGAAATGGTCACGTAATTTAATCCATTGATTTGTGTATACAGACACATTTGTCTCGTTTTTTTTCGTGATGGTCAGCGCATTTTTTTAAACTAACGTATTAAGAGCGACTACGGTAGCGAGTAGTATGAAAGGCCAAAAATCTGCATAGGGAGGTTGGTTGGGGGGGTGGATGGGTCAAACAACACAGGACTTTCACCCAGGAGACCGGGGATGGTGTCCTGCCTGTCACGTTTCCTTTCCCCGTTCTTCTTTTCCCAAACCCAACCTCCGTGGGCCCATCACAGAATTTTCGGCGATCGTGTTCATTTCACGCCCGACTGACAGAAAGAATCGTGCTGTGATCACAAAAAATGCTTCCCATTGAAATACATTAGTTTCAAAAATGTGCTGACCATCACGAAAAAAACGAGATAAACGTGTCCGTGTACACGAATCAATAGATTAAAAATTACGTGACCATTTCACGAACTGCCGTGAGACTGTGTTGGTGCAGGAGAGAAATATAGCTAAAACAATGACAACAATCCATTTTTTAATCATAATGTGTTAAATACTTATTTAACAACTGACTGCACACAAGTACAAATGCTGCACTACCAGAGCTATCAACTTGTGTCCAACTTTCACACAACAGAAGGACCACAAAAAGAAAATAGGCCGAACCATATCTCATCATTATTTGTCTGAAAATAAAACCCACAGGTAATGGATGCAGAGAGGTCAATCTTTCTGTATGACATCATTACAAATTTGTAAATGTTTTTAATATTCGAATTGTATGTGAATATGTAACGCTCAAATTCAGCCTATTATTAATATTTGCTACACTTCTCAGCCCAGTGCCACTATCGGCATGTTGTTGTTGTTTTACATTGTGTCCACTAGAGGGCAGTCCAACATAAGTCTACAACAGCGCCAGCGCTGGAAGAAGTATTCAGATCCTTTACTGCATAAAAGTACCACTACCACACTGTTAAAGTATTAACAGTAAAGAAGAATCCTCCCACTGTAGAAAGTGTAAAGGATCCAACCAGTTGTGTGTTTAATGGTCTGATGATCTCAGCTGGACTTGTAGCCGTTATATTGTCGGCTAGTTTACTTTAGAATCAAATATCAGATGTTATAAACTACATGTGTTTTGTGTGCTGGAACCTTAATGTGTAAAGTAACTAGTAACTAAAGCTGTGACAGATGAATGTAGTGGAGTAAAAAGTACAATATTTCTCTCTGAAATGTAGCGGAGTAGAAGTAGAAAGTGGTATGAAAAGAAAAGACTCAAGTAAAGTACAAGTACCTCAACATTTGGAATCAAGTACAGCACTGGAGTAAATGTACTTCGTCACATTCCACCGCTGGACGGCGCATTGCATTTCTGGCACACTTTGTTTACATTTAAAGTGTTCATTCTTTGAACTTTTTCTGGAAAATATAATATTTAAAGGTAAAGGTACTTGTCACATACACATACATGAAGCGAAATTCATTCTCTGCATTTTGACCCATCCCTCAAGGGAGCAGTGGACAGCCAGTCACAGCACCCGGGGACCAACTCCAGATCTGAGCCAGTGCCCTGCTCAAGGGCACTGACTGGAGAACCTAGTACATGTTTGTGACGGTGGGGAGGAAACCGGAGCTCCTGGAGGAAACCCACGAAGACACGGGGAGAACATGGAAACTCCACACAGAAAGGCCCGGGACGACCAGGATTTGAACCTTCTTGCTGTGAGGCCACAGTGCTAACCATCTCATAATATTCTTTGCTAAATTTTACATCATTAAATGTTAATTTGCCAGTAAAAACTCACTTTATTGTGTTCAAGAAAGAAATGACGCAATACATTAAGACAATTACTTCATCAAAAAACTATAAAGTCATTAAAACTGTGAGACTGTACTCTAATGTTTTCACGTTGCTGACCCCTGGCATGTTTTAAGTTAAGTTTTTGTACTGACTTTACATACACAATTGGCTTAATTATGTCATATGTCAAGTTTTTCTTTTCTTTAATGTTTTTAAATGTTCTAGAACAAACTATTTTAATCGGTTAATGAAGGAAACTACAGCACGGACTCACTGTGCTCTTTGACATTCCTGGACACAATAAACTGTCACCTTCCCACCACACTCTGCTGCCGTCCCTCTTTATGTTCCCTCTGGACAGTGAAAGTTAGGATTTCAGGTTTCTTTACTCGTCCTGAATAATTCAAAACCAAAACTGTCAATATCATTTATTATTATATTATCTGTCAATATTTACACTACCAGGTAATCATCAGTTTTATAGAAGAAGGAGATATGTCAGTCTAAGTGAAACTATTTGAGAAGTTTAGAGAGGAAATGTCTCTGTGGTGAACTGATAACTCAGACATCTAAATGTGAAGGACCCCAGACTCTGCTTTATTGTGAAGGCCCAAACACACTGAAAGTCATAATCGACGAGCCTCATTTGATGCTCCAGTTCTGCACTGCCAGTGTTGTATCGAGCTCTGTTCCCCCCCACTACCTAAACCTGAACCAAACCTTAACCCTAACTACCGAGGGGGGGCGCTATGCATTTTAACGGGGGAAACCGATCTCGACAGGGGAAAAGACTTTAAAACAACACCATTATCAGATTTAAAGTGCCAACATTGCAGAACCAGCAGTAATTTAGATAAGTTTTGTTATTTTTATAAAGTTTTGTGTATTACAGATCCCCCTGTCTGTGGTTGCGTTACACTTTGTTCCATGACAGACAGGTCCTAAAATAATCTACATAATGTCATAATCTAGTCTGTTATTACCCGTCATTTCTATTTTAATGATATTAAGACATAGGCTATTTTAATTGGGAAGTAATGCCTGAATAGAAATGAGTTAGACTGTAACTCTCTCCAAACATGTAGTGCAGCTGCAGAGAAAGACAGCTTTACGCCAAAGCAGTTAGACGTGCCTCATAACGCTTTTATGTGCGTGTTCGGCCATTTAAAACAACAAGTGTGCTTCAAAAACTTGTGTGACTTTTTTGGTTTTTTGAGTTGCGGTCTTCATGGTTTTGTCTCTGTAGTTATTTGGTGTCTCTATTGGTCTTTTTAGTAAATATAAGAGACATTAGCATGAAACTATAGCTATCAGATAAATGTAGTGGAGTAAAAAACACAATAGTTCCCTCTGAAATGTATCCAAGTAGAAGTATAAATTAGCATAAATGGAAAAGTACCTTCAAACTGTAGTACAGTCCTAGAGTAAATGTAGTCAGTTACTTTGCAGCGCTGCTGTCAGACTGACCTGAAAGGTCCTGGAAGAGAAAACGGAGCTGCAGAGAGTAAAGAAAGCCACACTGACACATCAGAGGACAACAGACAACACTTGAGGCATAATAACATTCATTTATTATTAAATGATTTCTCCATCTTTCAGTGGCAGCCATTGTATTACCCCACAGGACAATAATATGCAAGTAAATATACATCAGTATCAGGAGTCATTAAAATGATCCACATTGTCTTCATGTTGTAAAATCTCCAGGAAAATAAACTTCATATCTAATCTAATAGTAGATAAACATGTTAAAATAAGCAGGAAGCTGATAACCCAGTGTAAAAATATGAACAATGTAAACTGGGTGCAATGAAAATATATTTAAACCTTTATCTGAACCTACTTATATTTGAATTTGTATTTTAAAGAAACAATTGATTATGATTTAGAGTTTGTTTATGATTCAGTAGGACAGAACAACATGAACATTTATACACATCAATACAATAACTCATTAACATTATTCAGTTTGTTTTTCAAATGTCAAAGAAAATAAATTGAAGAGCAGATAAAAGAAACTTAAAAACTTAACAAGAAGCTAATATTCCTGTTTAAAAACCTGTATTAAACAATGTGAATATATCTAAACCTTTTCATGAAAAAATAATAGTTAAATGATCACAATAGAAAATAAAACTGAACATCACATTTTCAGTGTTCAGATTTGTTTCTAGTATTTAAGGTACAACTGGGCAAGCAAGAAACTATTAAAGACAAATACACAAAATGCAGCATGGGTTATAATATAGGTCAAATGTTAAAGCTGAAATCTGTAATACTTTGAATCAATGTATTATTCCTATATTTATCATTACCATCTAAGAACAAAGGTTTGAACTCAACAAACTGCACACATGAAGAGCTGTCATCTGCTGAACTTTGAACAGGATGAACGTCACAAATAGCAGCTTTAACCTACTAAAAGATACATCAAATCTTCTATTTGATTATGTAAAATAAACATCAATTATGTTATCATCTTTGTTACGAACCTCTTATAAGACAAAAAAAAACTTACAGTAACTGCCAAACCCTAAAAGCGGAAGTGCTAACATGTCATATATCATGCTAACTTTAGCATGATAACTTACAAAATGATAGCATGTTACCATCATAACAATACAAAATGTACACATTGATGTTAATCATGTCAACATACCAATGTTCTCACAATTGTTCAGCTGTCTTTTTGACTTATTTTTCATCCATTAACTCACTTTTGTTCTGGTTTATACTAACACATTGCTGTAGCCATGGCATGTTTTTCACTAATATCCAAAGAAATTTGCAGCTTTCTTAAGCCAACCTTTCTTTTCTTTTCTCTCCTGTTTTTCTTCAGACAATTCCTCTTCTGTTTTTGTAAGTTTATCTCGTTTAGTTACTTTGGAGATGATTTTTGCCTTTTCCTTCATTGCCTCCAAAGACTGAATTCGAGCCTTGTAACCCTCTTTTGCCTCTGACTTTTCTCCCTCAATCAGCATGTCGATGTACTCTGGAGTGGTCAGAGGGTTAGGCCTCAGCGCGATCTCTTGCAGACGAGTTATGGAGTGAGCCGACTGATCCATGAGGGACACGATCATGTCTTGAAGGTGAACAATCTCTTCCTCCTGCCTCTCAATCAATTCCTGAACACTCATCTTTTCTTTTGTAGCTTTTTTGTACTTGTCTTTTAGCTCCAGCAGTGTCTGCTTCTCTTTTACTTTAACATACTCCCAACTGTATGTTTGGTTGAAATGCACATTCCAAATGCATTTCCCAGGGCAGACAGTGCACCTCCCTGTCCTATCCATTGATGCACAGCCATGTTTTTGATCATCATCTGCTATCGCACATGGGTAGTGGCATGTTATTGAACATTTCTGGCAGTTGGTAATGTACTCTCCTGTCTTTGTGAGCTGTACTTTGACTGGCTTAATAACCTCCACCTCAATCTCAAAGTTTTCATTTGAAGTCATGGCTGTTTCATGCTCTTTAATCTTTTCTTTGGTTGTCCTTATTTCTTCAAGTTTTGCTAATCCAGCTTTAACTTGCGGTTGCAAACCTTCAACTGCTGTTTCAAGATGCTTTCGTTCTTTTAAAACCTCTTGGGTCATGAGCAAGCTTTTGGTTGTTATTTTTTTCAAAGCAGTGAAGAACTTCTCCATACTTTTGGCACCCATGTTCCAAAACATTTCGTCAAAGTTGTCATCATCCTCATCAGATCCCTCATCACAGGCCCTGTCACTGCTGCTTCTGTTATCTGCAAACAATGCAGAGTTGTTGAACTTGAAGTGAACTGGAAGTCCTATATCATTTTTTGGACATGGAACCCCAGAGGCGCTTATTGCCTCCAGAACCGGTGGCTGCTTGCCATCTGCAAAAGTCACCAGCATCTGAATGTTCTCTGCCACATCTTTGCCAAAAATGGAGAGTACTGAGTCAAACACATATCGTTGCGTTGCTGTTAGTCGTGCAAGAGAGGCCTGGGTAACAAAACACACTGCATCAATCTCACTTACCCCATTAGCAGAGGTAAAAAGCCTCCTGATTTGCTCTGTGATCTCCCTGTCTCTTCCTATTCCTCTTGTGTCCCCAAACCCTGGTGTGTCCACAATGGTCATAGAGAAGGGGACTTTAAACCCCTCTTGGTAGTTGATTTTGTACACAGTGGCTTCAGATGTCTGACTTTCAGATTGTGATCTCGTCTGATCCTCCTCAATTAATTGAAATCTGAAATTGTCCTTCCACTCTACACCAACAATGTAGTTGATCATTCCATTGATCAGAGTGGACTTTCCTGATCCAGTTGCTCCAAGAAGCATTATTGTGCGATTTTGCCTCATGCTTTCTTTGCCAAGGTTATACCTCCGGCATCCATCGACATCCATATCTTCTTCTTTCAGAGGCAGTTTGTAAACTGACGGAGATTCAGAATGTATTCTCTTGCTAATATGTTTGAGGAACTCTGCAAGACGTGCAAATTCACGTTTTGTTGTGCAGACATTAACAGTGCTGCTTTCTTTGCTTCTGCCAGCTACACCACAATCACATCTGACCCTGACAACATATTCTGTCTCTGACTGAAGCTCTGATATGATCGCCTTTTCAGCTCCTGCCGTCATTTCGTTCCATTGGAGGTCTCCCTCTTTAACCCCGTTGTCTGTTCTGGCGTACTCCACAATGTAGCTCAAAATGTGGACATCTTGTCCAAGCCCAGCAGGTTTCTCCCAGCTAACCGATATCTCTCTTGAATTTGGTTCGACTACAGGTTTTCCAGGAGGGCTGCAAGGTAAAGTTTTACTGGAACCAGTGACTTCATTGGCTGGCCCAACACCTACTGAGGTCACTGCTCTGCATCTGAACATATACTCTGTGTTAGGACTCAGATGGCTCACTGAGACTTCTTCAGCTTTTGATGCTGTCTTCTGTTTCCATCCATCCTCTCCACAGACACAGTACTCAACAGAGTAGGAGGTGATGTCCTCTGCTCCAAATCTGGGAGGAGAAACCTTCAGAGTCACACTGTTGTGGTTTATATCACTTACTGTCACTGTTTCAGGCTTTGAAGGAGGCTCAAAGTTCTCACTGACAGAAAAGCCTTCTTTATAAAGGTAGATGCTTGAACCTTTCTGTGTCTCATTTGTTGAACCCACTGTCAGGAACTTAATCTTCTTGTTCTCCTTGTTGGCCTCTGCAAAGTCACTGAAGAGCTTTGCTTTGTTCCGCAATGAATCTGCTACTTTGTTTGAAAGATACCATTGTTCCTTCTCTACATCTTGGGTATGTGCACATTGAGGGTCTTCTGGTGTTTGTTTTAAGTAGTTTGATAAAGCTGAGAGGTACGATTCAGCACTTCCAAGTGAGGTGAAGACAAAACACACAGCATGTTCTGCACTGAGAATTTCCTCATGAAGACCATTTTGAGAAGGGACAATCTTGGTGTTTTTCATCATGTTGGTGAAAGACTTTAACATGCAGATTTCTCTCTCTTTACAGTCCATCCACTCGTTCAGGTTTTTGCTGTTGAAAGGAGAAGAATGTCTCTTCTTCAGGATCTCTGCGAGCCCAGCCTCCTCTTCTCCTCCTCCTCGGATTGACGGAAGTTTCTTTGCCAAGATTCGTTGGAATTCCAGTTTGAACTCAGAGGACATTTCTTTAAAACTTTTAATCTTTTTGCCAATCTGTGGGAACTGCTGTGCAGTGGTGGTCTTTAGTGCATCATTGCACCTCATTTCCAGCTCACTGAAGTCCTCCAGGACATTCTGTGATTCTTGAACTAATCTTATACTTATCTGACGGACAAGTTTAGCAGCAGAAGAATCTAAACTTGTCAGTGGCAACAGCCAGACCTTCATTGGTACTGCGTTTTCTCCGTCAGCTCCCAACAATTTTGGGAGGCTTTGGTAGACTTCTACTGCATCTTGAAAGGATGTAGGAGATTTCTGAATTGAAAAGTCTCCAAAGAATCTGCAGGAGAATTTGTCAACCTTTTCTCTGTCCTTGTCTTCCATTTTCAGGGAACCTTCACCCTCAATCGCAAAGCAGGGAATCTTCTTGATCATCACCTTCAAGTTGCCCTGAATGTCTTGATGATTTTCCTTTTCGGACACCTCACGGTCAAAGACAAAAAATGCTTGTGCTCCATAAAGGACACCTGTGACTACATGTGTTGCTAATCCTTTTTCAAAGACATATGGATGCTTCACTTTGCCTCTTCCAAGGTGATTCATCGACAGTTCCCGGAAGTTTGTGGTAGCTTTGTACTTCAGAGTTACTCTGGCCTGATTTTTGGATGTCTTATTATCATTCAGGTATTTGGCTGATCCTTCAACCTTGACCAGTCCACCTAAAAAACTTGCTTTCAGAGAGGCTTCAACTGTTAGTGCTGAGGATTTATCCTCAATTGATTCAGAAGCAACTATCTCAAAGTCACTGTTGTGTTGTGGTCTTTCTCTTGTATTTTTTTCCAAGTCATCACAGTCCCACAGTGTCATGCCTGCCAGAAAAGAATTAAAGGAAGTTAGGACTGCCCTTTATTGCATGATATAAGCTTGGTTTAGAATTTTGTCATTCATTTCCATTTAATAACTGTACATGTGGATCCTTACCAGGGACGAGTGAATCTTGGCGGCAGTCGTACAGCATCCCGAGGCTGAATGGCCGGCCGAGCGCGGCCACCTCTATCGTTCTGCTGGCTTCAGCCATCCCTTAGAAAAAACAGAAAGTATGTTGGTTTACTGCTCATTATCTTTTCAGACATCTCGTATAGTTGCTTTAACAAAGACGAGCTCCTCTGAAGTCAAGAGTAAATAAAACATGTTGCTTTTTGTTGAACACTTTAGGATGCCAATTTAAGGGATAGTTTGGATATTTTGAAGTGTAATTGTATGAGGTACTTCTCCATAGTCAGTGTAGCTACAGTAGTCTGCACCTAGTTTGGAGAAGCAGGCAAGTGTTCCGATACAAAAGCTAAGCAATGTAGGCCTACTGCTGTAGATGGGGGCAGCTGCTAAACATATTTTAGACACCTAAAAGAAAAGGACCATGTAAAAAAAAATATCAGATATCAGTTAAGTGTACACTGTATTTCGAATGTTTTCACAGCTGTAGAACTTCTTCATTCCAACGCATAAGTGTGACTGTACTACGCCGCAGATCAGCTGTTTGGTTCAGGCTCTTTATGGAATAGCCTAAACAACTACAAGAAAATAAAATTGAGTGATTGTGACAGCAATGACAAAATGCTGTTCCCAGTGGAGACAAGAGGATATCTTTATGAGCCAGAGTATGAAGAAGAACCTTTGCAGAGGGAGACTGAATGGGCATAGCAATACGGATATCTACGGTTGAGAAAATGTGCAGTAGGAAGGACTAGGACTACAGCAACTGATATAGATTTTTTTAGGTGTCTAAAATGTGTTTAGCTGCTGCCCTAGTCCACAGCAGTACAATGCTTAGCTTCCATGTGGGTACTCCTGCCTGCTTCTCCAAACTGGGACCGACCGCCATCTACTGAAGCTGATACATGGACTATGGAGAAATAGCTCATACAACCACACTTAAAAAAAAATCTGAACTATTCCTTTGGAGGAGTTTGTATGATTTCAAGTTTAAAAACTATTTGATCATCTGAAGGTTAATAAACATCTAACCTTTTTAGCAAACAAAAATCTCACAAAACCAATGACAAACTAAACATTTATTATTTTTAGTATCTAGTTTAGAATTGTTTTTCATCTTTCATTAAAAAAGTGACATTTAACAACCGTATGTTTCTTTTGTGTTCATTATTATTATTTATTTGACTAATCAACAGTGTTCACATCAGATTGGATGGAATAGAACTCAGCTGATTGTGCCATCTGTCGGTGAATTAATTTTCCATCATACAATGAGAAAATGGAAAGCAACAAACTAAATAGTCTTGACAGTTAAATAAACTGGGAAAAGAACAGAAATAAAATACGTACCACCTGTCAGCTTCTGCTATACTGACTTCAATTCTGGACCAACATATGCTTTTCTCCTAACAGAAGATTAATTAAATTATGGTTAATCATGGTATTGCATGGTAAATGGTTAACTGCCAAGGTATAAAAATTCCAAGCATCACAAGAATAACCATTTCTAAACACAGGAAGATTGAACCAATAATAATTGTACTAAATCAACATTTTTTAACAGAACAAGCTGTAAACAAGACATATTATCACCATATAAAGTTGTTATAGTGGAAATTGTAAAACCAAAACAATGGGCATAGTGCTGCAGAAGTTGGTGATAAATCTCTTTTCATTCTATGAGCGATTTCACATCACATTACCCTTTTACAAATGTTATTTGATCAATTATTTTTTTGAAATTAACCTTAACAATCCATGTAGCTCGTCCTAAAGTAAAGATACGTTAAGGCAAACAATTAAAATCAAATAATTTGTGTAAAAATCAGACCTAAATATTTTTAGATATTGGTGTTGTGTGTATTATTTTTTATTTACTACTTTTCTAACATCCAACAACTGAAGAACATTTGCTCCTTACCATAAGCCAAACTTTGTGGGCCATGAGGGCAAATATAATTTATGTAAATAGAAACCATAAGGGAAACACTGACTGTACTAATGAGTCTGATGTTGCTCTGAGGGTCAGTGGTGCTGAGGGTTAAATTACTAATGTCAGAATGCTCACAATGAAAATGTTGCAGCTAATGCTCAGCAGCTTTCACCATTATAATTTAGCATGTTAACATGTTAACATTTGCAATCACAAACACAAAGTACAGCTGGGGCTGTTGGGAATAGCATTAGTTTTACGGTCATTTGACCTGATGATGGCGCTAGATTAAAGGAAAACCAAAGTTAATACAATTCATTCTGAGGTGAACATTTGAGGTGAATATGAATGTCTGAATTAGTTGGAGCATAGTTATACGCACATACCATGTAGGTGAAAAAATAAAGTAGAAAATGTAATACATTATGGATTACTAGTTACTGTCATCTGAGAGTAGTTATATTACAATATTAATGTCTCTGAGTTGTAATGTGTTACACAACTTTTGCATTACTTTTGAGTTACTTTTACCAAAATATCCACGGAAGTATGACTTGGCATTCTAAAATGCTAAAATTGAGTTTACTGCAGCTCATTATATATCCAGTCGAGGACAATATTGTATAGCATAATGACTGTGTAGGCCCCTAAGGCTACTAACAACTTAATATAATAGACACAGTGAAGGCTCACGGCACAATACAATCACTGTAATCACTATCAGAATTACAAAAGCAGGCAAAGAATCAAAATCTGGTAGATTCTGATATATATTTACTGTTATTTAAAGCGTAGGCCTATGCATATCAATCACAAAACAGCTAGAGCCCACTATTATGTAACCTATAGTCTAATGATGATAAGATGCACAATCTCTTATTCTTTTCATTTTTTATTCTTTTATTCTCTTTTAATTCAAGTTCACAGCACAAAGCTGGCACGCATTGGATGACATAGCTTATGCTTTATAAAGAATCAAAAAATGCTGAATTAGGCCTCCTGGAAATATGACTCAGTAAATCCAGTCCAACTTCACAAAAAATAACATGTAGGCTAAACAAAGCCTATAATTGATTTTTTATTTTTTAAATAAAACACAGGCAAAACAGGAATCCTGCTATTTGCCAAACACTGGCTAAAACATAGGCTACAAAATAAAGGCTGGTAAAATTGAAATCACGTATAGCTAGACATATAGCTAATGGCTCTGTGGGGCTTGCCATATTTTTCAAGAATACCAAAAATAAAGTCAAAGTACTTGGGCCTATAAGACCTCATGTGAAAATACAGCTCAGTCATTTCAGTCCAACTTCAGCAAAAAGGAATACATTACTGTAATTGCATTACTTTTGTAACGCGTTACTCCCAACACCGATTGTAAATAAACTTCAATGACACAGACTCCAAACCACAAATTAACTAAATAGACATTGACAAGTTTACTTATAGTACTGCTTTTTTCTTTAAACTTAAGGGTCAGATTTTTCAGCAATCCATGAAATACTTGTATTGATATATCAGTCTATACCAAAGTGGTGGACTGACATTGCTAACCTTAGAGGCCTATGTCTGCTAATATGGGTACAGTCTTATTTTACTCCCAATACACTTTGCAAACTTCTATTAATAGTCAAATGCTTTATAAAAAAGCAAAAAGTAAAAGGTGGACTTCTAAACTTGTTGTAAATCTGTTACATTCCATTCTGTAAAAACTCTGAACAAAGCCTCTCTCATCTGTTTCAATAGGTATCATAAATTGTTACACTGCTATCCTTCCTGCAGATGTATTTGCATAAACCTACCTTGAACAAGTTCTTCTTTTCTATGGAGGCTCTTTTTATATCTATCTACTTCAGAATCAGAATACTTTTTTGATCCCCTCAGGGAAATTGTTATGGCACAGTATCTATTACTGCATTGCTTTTACATCATATAAAAACATATCCACAGTCATTGGTTAAGCAATGAGAAACTGCAGGACTCTTACTCCACAGCAGAACTGGGGCATGCAACAGCACATTAACAAAAGAGAATTGATGTACTTACAGTGAAGCTGTGTGTGATCATCTGAGGCACAGCTGTAGTTTCAGACATTATATCGTCTCTGAGAGAGAAACGCCCCTAGATCTTTATTCATTAATAGGAGGCGGCACAGAGGAGAATCAGGCTGATTTCCCAGAAATGGCATGACCTGCAGAGTGTAGAGAGAGGAGCAAGGTCAGTTAAAGTATGTAATCTCTCAGAGGAGAATCAGGCTGATTTCCCAGAAAGGGCATGACCTGCAGAGTGTAGAGAGAGGAGAAAGGTCAGTTCAAGTATATAAACTCTGTTTGCCTTTGTGATGATGATACATGTTCACAGATTTCAATAAGAAAACACACACAGGACTATTTCTTTAGTAGAAAGTACTTCTTATAAAAGGTCTTACATTTTCTGTAGATTATCCTGTAGGCATTTACAATGGTCTACTAGCTGTACCAGTGTTTTTTCTATTTATTCTTGTAACAAAGAAGCATTAATAGGTTAATATTGATGTATAACAGTCATGCTGATGACAGTTCTATGACAGTGAATGAGTAGAAAATTGTGGAATGTTTCTTCCACTTTCAGGTTTACATGAAGGTTTCTGGGAAATGGTCTCACTTGTTGTCTTGCCAATAACCCCGTTGTGTGTTAACACTGTTTATATAAAATGAGCTACAGAGTAAACTAAAGCAGAACTTGCCCTTTCTGTTTTCAAAGGCACTTTGTTCTTTTTGTATTTTATTTTATTACATCTTTTAAAATCAATGTTTATTTATCTAGGAAACTGATAGGGAAATATTCATTTATTTCAAATCTATTCCTAACCACATACTAAAAGTCATGTGTTTGTCACAGCTGAGTGCATCAAAGAGACATACCCAACCTCATGTTTGATATATTATTAAAAAAAACCCTTAAAGTATACTAGTCCTCCAAAACTGGAAATCAAAGAATTCTTGCCACATCAATCGCAGGACAAATTTCATCTCAGAATACATTTCAATGGAAAAACACAATGCACGCAGAGGGAAGCAAATGTCAGCCTTTGAAGACACCTGGTCCCCATTTCTAACGTTTCTAAGTAAATATAAAAAAAACATAACTACAAGCCAAGTACATTACCAGACATATACCCCCCTCCTGCATTATGTAATACCCCGCCCTCCCTATTTACAATTAAAATAAATAAATAAATTTTACATTATTTATATTATTTTTCTTTTTCCCTTTTTTTGTGCCCTTGCAGTTACTCATACACACTATCCACACTATCCACACTTATGCATAACATGTTTTTCCAACTCCTTTCAACACCCTAACCGTGACCACCCAATATGAATCGTAGATCATTCTACCCTATCACTAATAATACGTCCTTGTGTTTGTCAACTGTCCTTTCCAGTCCCGTTTTGTCAGTTCTGTTATGGTCCCGTTATCTTCCCTCTGTTGTCTGTCCGTCACCTTGTCGCATTTTATGTGTTATGTGTTACACTCCGTACGTGGTACTTTAATCCCCCCTGCCCTTATATGGATCCAGGGTCTCACTAAAACAGGGTGAATGGTTACGGTAGGACAACAGTAAAAGTACTGAATGTAATTCTAAATCTGAATGTAACATACTGTGTATATAAAAAATATATTGCTTTATTAAAAATAAAGTTGTCCTCCGAAGAGTGGTAGGAAAAAAAACAAAAACAATAACCTTAAACCATATTATCAAAATCCTGTTATTTTAAGGTAGATGAGCTACTGAAAACATTGTGGTCGTGTTGACCACAGTTTTTCTGCATGGGGTTAAATTTGTGCTAACGATTGATAAAATATTGCAGCGATTTTCTTTCACTTTCAGGTTTAGACGGTGGGTTTCTGGGAAATGGTTTCACTTCTTGTGTGTGTGTGTGTGTGTGTGTGTGTGTGTGTGTGTGTGTGTGTGTGTGTGTGTGTGTGTGTGTGTGTGTGTGGACTGTACTGTAGGCTGAATATATAAAAGGGAGCAGCAGAGTAAACTAAAACAGAACTCGTGCTCCCTTCCTGAAGCAAACTGAGCGGTAACTTGCTGAACACACTGATTGGTAAGTCAACACTTTTTATCTTTTATTGTTTGTGATAGTGAATATATTAGTTGTATTAACATAATTGTATGAATTAATTTTATTATTAGAATTATTTGTTTTTGTAGTCCATTTTGAACAAGTATAACAAATGAACAGGTCAATTTGGCTCCCAGTTTGAGTTTTGCAGAAATCGTTTTTTGCATGCCGTAAAAAAGAGGTTTTGGACCATGATGACTGGGTAAAAGCATGGTAACCATCACATTGATGAAATATAGACAATCGTAATTTAAGGAGGGCAAATATGGATTTTCAATATCATGTTTTGGTAGCAGTCACTGATGCCAGATGTTCATGTAACAATTACACTGTCTCCTTTCGTTCAGTGTCTCGCCTTTCGATATACTAATAATAATGGTATTTATTTCAATTAGGTAATTTCTCTTCTCCTGCAGGCTTTTCTCCTTTGACTCTTCTGATTGCCTCGGGCAGGTCATACTGGAGCTAACTTGGTTTCCCCAGGCAGGTAGGCAGCCACAGCCATTACACTAACTTTGGGGACCTAATTCACCTTTTTCAATGTATATACAGTATGTTGGCATGTTAAAGGAAATGTGCAGGTGTTAAGAATAGATACAGGATCCATATATAATCTATGGTGGCTCACTGGAGAGACTTAAGGCCATTTTCAGTCCAGCAAAAACGCAGGTCTTTCCATTCATTTTGAATGGGGGTAATGTGTTTAGGCTGCGGCGGGGGGTGCCACAGGGGGAACACTCAAAAAAACGCAGCAGGCCTGTGGTGAAAAGTTGAGATAGACTCAACTTTTAGAGAACCCCACGTCATGCTGTGGTGGCCAATCATGTTACTGCTGATCAAACTTGTCAGTGTGTTTTGAGCTATGCAAGTCAAATTTAAGACTTTAAGACCTTAATGAATGAAATAAATTCAAGACCTACTATATCCCGACATAAAAGTATATATAGTATAAGTATATATATTAAATACAGAGTCATAGTATAATTATATATAGTACATATACATACATAGTATAAATACAGAGACACAAAAGTTAATAAACGTATTCAAATTAAATAAAAGTGATGAGCAAAAAAGAGTACAGAACTACAGAATAAAAAAAAAAACGTTCAATGAGCATTGATAGGATGAGAAGGTAGCGTTACATAGATGTAGGGAAATAAAGACCTGTTTAAAATAATTTAAGACCTAGAACACAACACAACACTTTTTAAGGCCTAAAGTGTATTTATTTTGAAATTTTAAACTTTTTAAGACCCCACTGAAACCCTGGCTATGGTTTGAGGAGGCGTGAGAGTCCCGTACAGGAAACAGGAAACATCACTGCCTTTATCGCTACCACCGGTAAGTTTCAAATCATGAGGGTAAAACTAAACTAAACACAAGTACTGAACTGCCTGGGAGTTTGAGTAAAAGTTGAATGTTTCCTGCAACAACAAAGCACTCGCTCTGTCTCCTACTCTCTTTTCTTCCTCTCTCTCCTGTGAAATGTTGAAATCTATAAACAATCTGAGAGAAAACGGTAATATATAATGTTTACTTGTGCTTTGTGGGGGGTTTAAGAACACATCAGGACGTCACACAAATGGGCCATTTCTGCACAACCCTGCTGCAAATCGCCAGATCGCTCTTTTGATCTAAATGCCCCGTAACAACTGAGCAACAGAGTCATTAATGTTAGTTTTTACACCTGTGCTTGCTTTAAGTCAACATTTCTGCTAGGAAATAGGTCTGAGTTGATGCTCATTTTCTTATATATTAAAATGACATTGCCTTCCATATATTCCGTTCACATCACAAAAGAAAAAGAAAACAAATCCAAGGCAGCATGGCAAGCAGTATTTATGAAGCACATTTCATACCCACTTTATGTATTTTACATAAGGATTAAAAGAAGAGAAGGAAAGAAACATTATAATAAAAATAATGGTATCCATTCACAACAAACATGCAGGAATACTGACTTAAAACTTTAAAAACGTATGTTATTTCAGGAGACCTGACAATATCTTCTGCTATTTTTATGTTTCTGTGTGACACTGTGGGCCCCATTTTAGAAAGCAGGTTTAGTTCAAACTCAGTGTTGGTTGACTCTCTGGGTTTTGGGTTTCACAAAGACAGTTCAGCCACAACTCTGAGTCAGTTACTATGGCAACGTACTTACGTCTGTACAACGTACTGCTCGCTAGCAGGTTTTCTTCACCTGGGTTTATTTCCCCCTTATAACCATAGATGTTAAAATTCTTTATCTCCCATGTGTTAAAAAAACTGACTTTTTAATGAAGAAATATCGTACAAGTACAGTACTTAATATTTGTCATGTTGTTCTAACAAGTAAAATCATCCACCTCAACCCACTCCCTTTAATGTAGGTAATCTTAATCCTTAGCTCTGTTGCCAACTGCTGATTTGAATTTGTCAGTTGACCCAATAGATATTGTCCCATAACATGCTATAATGGAAAATATTCCACAAAAAGATTTTAACAATTGTTTTACATTAATATTGCTTCTTGACAGTAGTACACTGTATCTGTGCCTTACGTATTTCAATATTAGTCGTCACATTCTGACACGTATTAGTTTTAAGGTTGCACTAGTAGCAATAGGGAACACATGGTGCTACAACTGAGATTGGAATTCTGTGCATTTTTATTTTTGTACATTTCATCTTTTGCAGATTTGGACCTGAGTGCACTTCCAGAGCAGAAGACATAGACCTACAATTTTACTGCACAGACTTGGAGTCTTAAATTTTTTTCTGTTTAAAACTAGTTACTTCCTCCTCAGAGGGTTGGTCTTGGTCATCTTGATTGCAAATTTAGGACTTCAAAATGTTGAATATATTCAAAAGCCACAAACGGCTTGCTGATGCTTATAAAGAAAAAAGCACATTGCTAAAACCCAAGATAGGGCCTCTCCCTGTTTATGTAGTTCCCCTGAAAGAAGAACAAATCAATGTTGATGGGTGCAAGCGATTCAGTTTAGGTAAAGAGTCCAAACTTAAATCTAATCGCACCATAATGGTTCTCGGAGCAACTGGTGCTGGGAAGTCAACTCTCATCAATGGGATGATCAATTATATTCTAGGAGTCAAATGGGAGGATTCATATCGGTTTAAGTTAGTTGATGAGGGTCAGTTGAAATCACAAGCTGAAAGTCAGACTTCTGAAGTCACTGTGTACAAAATCTACCACCAGGAAGGCTTTGAAATAGATTGCTCACTGACCATTGTTGACACTCCAGGTTTTGGAGATACAAGAGGCATAAAAAGAGACCAGATGATCACAGAACAGCTACGTAATCTCTTCTCTGCTGATTGTGGTGTCAGTGAAATTGACGCTGTGTGTTTTGTAGCTCAGGCTGCTTTAGCACGACTCACACCATCACAGAAATATGTGTTTGATTCTGTGCTCTCAATCTTTGGCAAAGATGTGGCAGAAAACCTCCGGGTTCTGGTGACATTCGCAGACGGCCAGCAACCACCAGTTCTAGAGGCAATCAATGCTTCAGGTGTCCCATGTCCTAAAACAAAAGGTGGGCTGCCAGTTCACTTCAAATTCAACAATTCAGCGTTGTTTGCAGACAACAAATCATCTGCAGCAGACAGTGGGGATGATGAAGATGAAGGAGGCTTTGATCAGATGTTTTGGAACATGGGAATAAAAAGCATGAAAAGGTTCTTTGTTGCTTTGAATGTCATAGAAACCAAAAGCTTAAAAATGACTAAAGAGGTCCTCAGAGAAAGAAAGCAGCTCGAGAATTCTGTTGAAAATGTTCAGGAGCAGGTTAAAGTTGGGTTAGCCAAGCTTGAGGAGATAAAAGAGACAACTGGAAAACTAAAAGAACATGAGGGAGAAATCAGCAGAAATGAGAAGTTTGAGTTTGATGTGACCATCACAAAGCCTGTTCAAATAGATATTTCTGGAACTGGAAGTTACATCACCAACTGTCAGCAGTGCCATGTCACCTGTCACCATCCTTGTGGAATACCAAATGATGCAGATAAAGCAGGCTGTTGTGCAATGGGAACAAATGGATACTGTACTGTGTGTCCAAATAAATGTTATTGGAGTGTACATTATAATCAGAAGTACAAATGGAAGTATATTGAAGTTAAAGAAAAACAAACATTGCAAGATCTGAAAGAAAAGTACCAGAAGGCCACAAAGGCTAAAATAACTGTTGAGGAATTGGTTGATGAGCTGAAGGCTGACTATGATAATGTGCAGGCTAAGGTCGTGGAATTGATGGAGAGGTCTTCTAAGTGTTTAAACAGACTTAAAGAGATAGCACTGAAGCCAGATCCTCTCTCCACTACAGACTACATTGACATGCTTATTGATGGAGAGAAATCTGAGGCCAAGCCAGGCTGGAAGCAACGAGTTGAGTCCTTGATAAACATGAGACATAAAGCAGAGTTATTGGCTAAAGCAGCCAGAGGAGAGAAACTCCTCCATCGTCAAGATTCTCAAATCTAGGGCGAAAAGCTTGTACTGTGTCGACACAACACTCAAAACTGTGTGCCGTGCTATCTATGTACTTTCCATTTGCTATCACATTGCTTCAGCTCTAATCAGACAGCTACTGAAGGAAAGGCATGTGGTATTTCATTGTTGATTTTTATGTGTTGTAATATGTGATCTTGTTCAGCCAGAAATTAAGCCAAATACTCTTCCAAAGTACATTGACATACTTATTGAAAGAGAGAAATCTGAGGCTAAGCCTCGGTGGAGGCAATGAGTTTGGTCTCTGATAGTCACAAGACAAAAAGAGTCTGTGTCTTGTTACTGAGATTGAAATTACTTTGACTAAGGAAATCTCAAGCATAAATTTGTCTAAGATAAAATCTGGCGTTTCTTTTGTAAAAACGTATTCCTGCAGTGTATTCCTGACATATCTGCATGTGCTGTTTACCAATAACGAACACACAGATTAACGTGTGGTGATACATTTTTAAGTGTGACCACACTGTGTGCTGGAACCATTGACTTCCTGTCACCATCACCACCAATGTAAGTCTGCAGCTCTTTTAACTCTGCAAACCTGAACACTGAAAATGTGATGTTCATTTTTATATTTTATTATGATCATTTATATAATTCCTTAAATGTTTACATATATCCACACTGCACTTAGTTTACAGTATCCAATACAGGATTTTAAACAAGGATATTAACTTCTTGTCAAGTTTTAAAGTTTTGTTTTCTGCTCTTCAATTCATTTTTTTTTCTTTTTTTTTTTTTTTTTTTTTACAAAAAATGTGTATTGAATTGCATTTTATTGTCCTGTAGTAAAAAGGTGGCTCCTACTGAAAAATGGAGAAATTGTTAAATGACAAAAATTAAATAAAATCTGTTTTGTATAAATGTGTTTCCTGCTGTCTTCTAATGTGTCAGCTCCTCTTCTAGGACCTTTCAAATCAACCTTTACACAGTTTTGGCAACAACTTCAAATCATTGAACATGATCTTCATTTTCTCAAATAGGCCAACATCTTTTGGGCTAGACTTCAAGTCCAAGCAGTAAGTTACAACAACTTCATAAAATGACTGTACATATCAGAGATATGGAACAAACCTGAATACAATAGTTTAATTCAAAAAGATTTAGGTTAGATTTGACAGTTAAACGTACCTTTCTGTTACCTCACAATAGAACGTTCTATCACTAGCTTCTACATCATCTATACCACTACACTACACACCACTGAAATAGTTTTGTTATTTCTATCTATATATTGGACCTGTATTGGACTTTTAGTCTAAGTAAACACAGGTTAACATATGAGAGAAATATACACCCATTTTAACTGGTGATATCACATGTGATATGGGCAAATACAATCCTCGAAACAGTAAAGTAGGTTCATCTTTGCATCACATACCAAAACCTAACTGATGTACAACAAACTGGCATGACCCCACTTAACACTTTATTCCGTTTTGGGGGTAAAAATGAAACACGTCAGTCATGCGCAAAATGTGATCATTTATCATTTTTATGGTGGGCCATCTCATACGAAGAATGTGTAGGTCTATCTCAACACAAACAGTCTCTTCAACCTGTGCCACAAGTCAACTGATTATAGTTGTGTTTAATTTCATTAGACCCATATTAGGAATCTGAAACAGCAACATATCTGAATGTTATCAAACTCTCTCAGTACATCAAAGTTTTGTAATCATATACCATAATGACCATTTTCGTCAAAGTAGGCCAACAAATTGTGTGGGATAAATAAAAGTCAAACTTGGAGAAAATAAGCTTCATATATTCTTCACTTCAAATCACTAGACTTTTGCGGCAACTCACTTCATAACTTAACCGTGACTAAGATAACACTGAGTCGCCCGAGAGAAAACGAGGATCAGCACCTTGCTGCAAAACATTCAATGGCCATATGGTCATAACAATAGTGTATAGGCTACCATAAAACAAGAATTGTGATTCTGGGTCGACACAGACATACCCTAATATGGGTCTAATGAAATTAAACACAACTATAATCAGTTGACAGGTTGAAAGAGACTGTTTGTGTTGAGATGGCCCACCATAAAAATGATAAATGATAATGTTTGCGCATGACTGACGTGTTTCATTTTTACCCCCAAAAACGGAATAAAGTGTTAAGTGGGGTCATGCCAGTTTGTTGTACATCAGTTAGGTTTTGGTATGTGAGGCAAAGATGAACCTAATATACTGTTTCCAGGCTTGTATTTGCCCATGTTAAATTGTGATATCACCAATGTGCGTATATTTCTCTCATATGTTTACATGTGTTAACTTAGACTAAAAGTCCAATATATAGATAGAAATAACATTATTTCAGTGGTGTGTAGTGTAGTGGTATAGATGATGTAGAAGCTAGTCTGTTAATTCTTTTGTCCATGACATCCAAGGTTGGAATCCCAGCTAGATATCTAGTGCGTTGTTTCGTTTTATTTTTTTTTATTATACAGTATTTATCGTATTTGTGTGGATAATGCTTAAACGGACATGTATTACACATAAACTGGTGATGTTTTCAGCAATATCCATTATTTTGTCTCACTTGCAAACACTTGGCACTCGAGGGGCGGAGGCAGAGCAGAACGCTCTTAAAAAGTAGGCAGGGCCTTGTTGAATGTTCTCTGATTTTATGCAAATATCACCAGTTAACATGATCACCAGCTAAACTGGCACACCGGCGTCCAGTATGGAAAGCCCAAAGCTTTTATCACCATTTTAGTTATTTTTACACAGTGTTTTTAGGACATCTTAAAAGTAAAAATACGGGTCGTTCTTAGTCCTTCTGGGTGTATAGAAAGCCCAAAAAAAACGAAGAATATAATATATAATAATAATAAGTTCCCTCATTTGATATAACTTACCAGGAAAAAACATTATACACAATATATGAAGCCCAAATATAATAATGTTTGTGGTTATTTACCATAGGCTTTCTTAGGAAACGTCTATGTAGTATAGTCAGTAAAGTGAATATTACTTTACTGACTATACTACATAGATGTTTCCATGACATTTGAATTTTTTTTTTTTTTTTCGTATTTTGTGGTAATTTTCCTTCAAATTTTCTCAAAAACTGTACAGTAAAATCACATTAAATTTGACATGGTCATAGTCACAGTCACCCTGAACAGGACTGTATAAGTGGACATTTGAGCTAACCGAAGGATTTTGTATATGACAGTACATGAATTGTGTCACGTGTAAAGTTGGTGAATTGCAAATTGAGAATAAAAAAGTGCACCAAAAAATGGCTCTTCAGCATAGTTTAGCATTAATAACTTTTATATATATTTGGACACACAATGTAAAGTTGATCTTTGGGATTTCTTTAGAGTACATGATGAGTTGAGTTCAGTATTTTCACTGAAAAGTTCCACACACAAAAAAACCAGAAAGTTTGGTATTCAAACATGTTGAATTTAATGACACTAAATATTAGAACAAAGTATCACCTTCATATTACCTCAATTGAACCGTAACACACACACACACACACACACACACACATGTACACACAGACACACTCAGAGACATACACACACAGAGACACACAAACACAGAGACACACAAACAAACACACACACACACACACACACATACACGTACACATGCACGCACGCACACACACACACACACACACACACACACACACACACACACACACACACACACACACACACACACCAAGGTTATAATCGTTAACGAAAACGAACGAAATAACGAAAACTAGGTGGGACAAAACATTGTCGTTTACTGAAATAAAAATAAAAACGAGGCATTACAAAAAAATGATAACTAAACTAAAACTGTAATGTCTGTTTGCAAAACTAACTAAAATTAAATTAAATTATCGAGTAAAAGTCCTTTGTTTTCGTCTTTGTCAATCTAATCGAACTAATAAAAACTAAACTAAAACTAAGCATTTTCAAAAAATAAAAACTAAACTAAACTAGCAAACCCGCTTTAAAAACTAATAAAAACTAAACTGAATTTGAAAACAAAAAGTCAAAACGAAATAAAAATAAAAACTAATGAAAAATGCAAAACTATAATAACCTTGACACACACACACACACACACATACACACACACACACACACACACACACACACCATCTGTTCAATTCACTTCTTTATTAGGATTCATGTACAAAAAAATAATACAATATACATATAAAAAAAGCATTCAAAAATAACGGTAACATCAAAAAATGTTTATAGCATATATAAGTTGCCAAAGTGTGTATGTTGTCAAATGTCACAAAAAATAAACATCTTTAAATGTTTTTCATAACCTGTTTCTGACTGATAATATAATTTTTCTTGGGAGGAAAGTCTCATAGATGCCTCTCAAAATGTCAGATGATTATTATCATCCAGCTAGTCTGGCTCAACGGACGTACATTGCTGGAATAAAGCAGCGGGTGTTCCTCCCCTTCTCTTCTCTATTTCTCTTTTGCAACGGCACCGTTGCTGCATGCTAAGCGTAGGGCCGCCCAGGACTGTTGTGATTGGTTTAAAGCAGGAGTTCTCAAAAGTCTAGACCAAGGTCCACATCCAGACCAAGTCAATCTGGACCCAGCTCATACCTCACATACAATACCTTCTAAAGTGTTTCTACTCGTAAATACATATGCTATTGTGCCTCGGACCATAACCAATAGCAACCTGATCTCACAGAATTCCGTGAAATGAACACGGCCCTATCCCTAGCCACCCCAACCAACCTCCTTACGCAGATTTTCAGGCTTTCATACTACTCTCTACTGTAATCACTCTTAATGCTACGTCATCTTCTCATTGACTTTACATTGGCATTGTATTCTGTGGTGGCCACACGGAATTTTCACACATTCTGTGCCACCAACCACGTAATGCGGTGTTAACAGTTTGTGATCATTTCACAGAATTCTGTGAGACCAGGCTGCCAATAGTGAAATTGATGAGTGAACATAATGCATAATCCTCAATACAACCTAAGAAAGCAAAGAGTGCCATATGATCAGAGGCGGAGTAGGGCGGGTCATGTCTTCTCCATCCTAGGAAACGCAAATTTGACCCCAAGAAAGCTGAGCTCAAAAGCATCTTCTCGAACACATGCTCCATAAATTCCACAATAAATGGAAGTTTAGAACTTTGTTCTTCCAGATTTGTCTTTTCTCTTCAGGATCTGA